>NW_026558558.1:0-102500 GCF_026930045.1 Uloborus diversus | reverse complement strand
TATGTGTGTGTGGGGGGGTATGTGTGTTTGTGTGTAGGGGGTATCTGTATGTGTGTGTAGGCATGTGTGTTTGTGTCTGTGTGCAGGTATAAGTGTGTGGGTAGTTGTGTGTATAGGCATAAGTGTGTGGGTAGTTGTGTGGAAGTGTGTGTGCATGTGTAGGTCCCTGTATGTATGCGTGTGTGTGTATGTATGTGTTTGAGTGTGTGTGTATGTGTTTGTGTACGTAGGTGTTTGTATTTGTGTGTGCGCGTGTGTGTAGTTGTGTGTGTACGTGCGTGTAAGTGTAGGATATTGGCGCAACCTGGAGACGGTTTTTGCTATAGGAGCAACGTTGTGAAGAGCCGGTCGACGGTGATGCTGCAGAGGGTGCTGGCGGGAAAATAAAATGATAGCACATCAAAACAGTCAAGTGAGAACAATAAGCAATCGTGATTGCTCAAAAAAAAAAAAAAAAAAAAATAATAATTTGAATTTTCACATCTGGAATTCAAATTATGTTTTTCGCAATCACGAGAATGTGTGTGGATGTAGGCCTGTGTGTTTGTGTCTGTGTGCAGGCACGAGTGTGTGGGTATATGTGTGTGCATGTGTGTGTAGGTGTGTGTGTATGTGTATGTATGCGCGTGTGTGTAGGACATGGACGCAACCTGGAGACGGTTTTCGCAAGAAAGCAGCATCGTGAGGCCGGTCAACGGTGGTGCTGCAGAGGGAGGCGGGGGAAAAATAAAATCATAGGAACATCAAAACCTCCAAGTGAGAACAATAAGCAATGTGATTGCTCAAAAGAAAAAATTGAATTCTGAAATTTTGAATTCAAATTATGTTTTTCGCAATCACGAGCAGCGACAGGACCCTACTCATTAGAGTTATTGTTTCTAGAAACGGCTCATGTCCCTCTAAGTTTGCCCCTCCTCCTGGGCGGTTACGCCCAGACAACAGTGCGTCACAAACAGTGTGTGTGTATGTGTGTGTAGGCGCGCATCCGTGACATGCTTGTATGTGTGCGTAGAGATGTGTGTTTGTATGGTGGTGTGTGTGTAAAGGTGCGCGTGTGTAGGACATGGACGCCTTCGACCAGGAGAAGTGGATTACGGGAAGCCGTGCTTGCAGAGGACGGTGGGCGGTGGTGTTTACAGAGGTCCCCTAGACCAACTGAAAAAAGCACGGACATCAAAGACGGTCAAGTGAGAACAATAAGCAATAGTGATTGCTCAAAAATAAATAAATAAATAAATAATTTGAATTTGACAGCTTGAATTCAAATTATGTTTTTTGCAATCACGTGTGCGTGTGTATGTAGGCGAGTGTCTGTGTACAGGCATGAGTGTGTGTGTGTGTAGGTGTGTGTGTATGTATGTGTGTTTGTGTAGGATATGTACGCAACCGGATTCCGGGGGACAGTGGTCAGAACCAGAGGAGGCGCGCCTGCAAGGGCCGATGGGCGGTGGTGCTGCAGAGGCCCCTGGTCCAAGCTGAAAAGGAGCCACAACATGAAGGACCGTCAAGTGAAAACAATTAGCAATCGTGATTGCTCAAAAAAAAAAAAAAAAAAATGAATTTTTGGCATCTTGAATTCAAATTATGTTTTTCGCAATCACGAGCGTGTGTATGCGTCTGTGTTTACGGGCGCATTTGTACACTCCTGTTTGAGAAAATTGCAACACCATGAAGGAAGCATCATAGTTGAATGAAATTTAATACACAGTTGAGTGGTAATGGTACAAATAAACGATTACATTTTCAAACCAAACAAACAACAAAAAGAGATATAAATTAGTATTTTGTGTGGCCACCACGCGCCGCAATAAGAGCTGCTACACGACTCGGCATAGAGTGAAACAAAGTTTGAATATCTGCCTGCGGAAGAGTATTCCATATTGTTTGTATACGCAACCAAAGTTAATCTGCCGAAGCAACAGGACTAGGATCGCGAGCGAGACGCCGCCCAACGAAATCCCACACATGTTCAATCGGTGACATATCCGGGGAATATGCAGGCCAAGGAAGAAGCTGTATCTGCTGTGAATCAAGGTAGGATTTGACAGTCCTGGCAACACGTGGACGGGCATTATCCTGCTGGAATACAGCCCTGGCAATCCTTGCAGGAAAGGAAAAGCTTGGGGCTGTACAACTTCGTTTATGTATCGGATACTGTTCAAATTGTCCACAATTCGTAGCAATTGTGATCGTCCATGATATTTTATGGCACCCCAGACCATAACTCCGGGTGTTCGTCCACTGTGGCGTTCGATAATATACTCCGGAATGTGCCGTTCACCGGCATAGCGCCTGACGCGAATTCTGCCATCATGGTGCCACAAATTGAAGCGGGATTCTTCAGAAAAGACGACCTGCTGCCAATCAGCAAGCCAGCTTCTATGCACATTGGCCCATTGTAGCCACAGACGGCGATGGTTTTCCGTGAGAGGAATCCTGTATAAAGGAATCCTTGCGCGCAGCCCACGCTGCAGAGTCGTCTCCGAATTGATGAAGCACACAATGAAGCACCTGTAGCTGTTGACCACTGTGCTGCCAATTGTCTAGAAGAATCTGTGCGGTCCATCAACACCATATGCACCAGGCACCAGGTGTCTGTCATCGTGAACTGACGTCACATTTCGGGGTTCACTCTCGGATTTCCGAGCTGTCCGACCCTCGTTCGCGCACTGCTTCCAAAAACGCATGATTGTTCTGCTGTTACGCTCTACGCTGCACACGAGCGGCTACTGCACGATAAGACAATCCAGCTTCACGAAGGCCGACGATTCTGCCCCGTTCAAACTCCGAAATTTGCTCAAATTTCGCTTTCTTTTGTCGAAGAGGCATAGTAAACATTCAGTTAACGTTTGCTCTAGCATATAACCACCGACAATCATACACGCCTCGCTACAGCCGTCTATTTATATTCGGTTCGATCCGCCGTTCAGAGGGCACTGCTCAGCATACGCATGCGTTACCGGTCTGCAATTCTAATCATTTGCATTTCATGCCCCACTTTATATTTCCTGCAATTTTCAGCTCGCTCGCGTAAATCCTTCGTGGTGTTGCAATTTTCACAAACAGGAGTGTATGTACGTACGTGCGCATGTGTGCGTGTATGCCCGTATGTGTGTGTATAAGCGTTCGTGTGTCTTTTGGCGTTCGTGTGTGTGTGCGTGTATGTACGCGCATATGTGTCAGCGTTCATGCGTGTAGACGGGCGTGTGTGTGTACGTAGGCGTGTGTGTGTGTATGTACGCGTGTGTAGGATATGGACGCAACCTGGAGACGGTTTCCGCTAGAGGAGCAGCATCGGGAGGCGCCGGTCGTCGGTGGTGCTGCAGAGGAACGCGGGGGAAAAATCAAAAGACATCATTCAACAGTCAAATGAAAACAATAAGCAATTCGTGATTACTCAAAAAATAATAATAGTTAAATTTCGGCATTAAAATATAAATCAATCCACCAACAAAAAGCAAGTCATTACTGTAACTACCGTAAAAAGTTCTTATAAAATAAAAAGCTAAAGTTTGAGGAGCAAAAACGGCAACAGTTTTTTCAGCAATGAGAAATTTTTTCGCCAATTTGGCATATCCCACGTTATGATAAGCTCAAGAGACGCGTAATTTCTACAAAGTTGAGGAACGCCGAAGTAATGAAGGTTGTGCTAATATTGCTAAATTCCAGAAACAACATTTCAGTATAGCTACCTTGAGTTTCGGTTACATCAGTATGACAACTGCGATACTTTGTTCAACGTTTGGTGAGCACCAAGTACTTACTTTTTTCGTCTATACACATTTGTGCACCGTGTGTTTTGCTTCAGATGATACCTTGTTTTATTCTTTGGGTTTACTGGGAACATTACTTTACTTTTAAATGATGCGATAGGAACAGCCTCCCTTTAGGGGCGTTGACTTACGGGGGCAATGGTTGGATTATATGAAAAAGTGGTTGCTTAGTGAGATTGGCAATAGTCAACGTAGATTTCATGTTTTAGATTTTTTAACTTCGTAAATGAAATAGTAACTGTATTTAATGACCTGCTTTCTTGGCAGTTTATTTTTATTTTTGATGAAACTTACAGATAAATTCTCACAACGTGGAATATGCCAAATTATTGGTCAGGGAATAAAGCAATTGATGCTCAAAATTTGCGTCTTTTTCCAATGCGCAAGAACAAGTTTTTCTTAGCTCTGAAAAGTGGCATATAATCTTCAGTGGCTACTTTTTGCACGGGCATTTTTCAAATATTTTTTAAGCACTATGCAAAATGTTGGGAGTGTTTCGGTTGTAAAGATTTTTTGACGACATTTTGAATCTTGTTAAAGTTTTTGGCAATGAATGGGGTCGTTTCCGAAATTTTGAAAGTACTTTTTTCTGAAAGAACATGCTTAAAAATGTAGGATATGACAATTTTTTAAAATAATTTGACTAAGTTGAATATTTTTGAAAAATTACTTTAATCGGTGCGCTTTTATTGTTTACGCTTCTGCCGATGACATCACAAATGATGAAATGCCACTCACTGTTGCCATTCACAGAGCATAATATTGAATTCGCATCTTTACTAACGTGTACTGGCAACGATATACAGTCCCTGGCCAAATTATTAGACGCACCGTTGTCTTTTTTTACTAATAATAAAGCTGAAAGTCTCTCTGTCCATCACCGCAATAGAGTACGGTGAGACTCTAGTACGGTGATGCTCTGTCTGGATGTCTGGATCTCTGTGACGCGCATAACGCCTATACCGTTCGGCCGATTTTCATGACATTTGGCACAAAGTTAGTTTGTAGCATGGGGGTGTGAACCTCGAAGCGATTTTTCGAAAATTCGATTTTGTTCTTTTTCTATTCCAATTTTTAGAACATTTTCCTGAGCAAAATTATCATAAAATGGACGAATAAATTACCAAGTTATCTCAACGTGGAACCGTAACATGGGCAAACCAATTGGCGAGAAATTCACCATACATTAATTGTAAATACAGGCGAACCAAAAGACCTTTTAATTTTTTACTACCAGCAAAGCCGTGCGGTTACCGCTAGTTACTAATAATAAAGCTCAAAGTCTCTCTGTCAGGATGTCTCGATGTATAGATCTCTGTGACGCGCATATTGCCTAGACCGTTCGGCCGATTTTCATGACATTTATCACAAAGTTAGTTTGTAGCATGGAGGTGTGCACCTTGAAGCGATTTTTTGAAAATTCGATTTTGTTCTTTTTCTATTCCAATTTTAAGAACATTTTCCGGAGCAAGATTATCATAAGATGGACGAGTAAATTATCAAGTTATCATGACGTAGAAACGTAACATGGGCAAGCCAAATGGCGAGAAATGCACCATACATCATATGTAAATATACAGGCAAAACAAAAGACTTTTTAAGTTTCTCTTACGGGCAAAGCCATGCAGGTACCACTAGTTTTTAAATAAAAACAATGTTTTGGACGAGTTTATATGCGGTATTGTTATATTTAAAATATGTTGGATTGGCCGCATTTACAAAAGCTCCAATATGATCTCACTTGAAATCGTGTGGGAGCTGATGAAAAGAGAAGTGGCTAAAGATGTGATTACAAACAAAACCGAACTTTTAGAAAAGATCATTCATGTGTAGAATCATCATCCTCAAATGCATGAGACAGTACAGTCTTGCATTGATAGCATACCGCGCAGAATTATAGCTCTCATAGCGGCTAAAGGTGGCTCAACAAAATATTAACCGTTCATTGCATTTTTGTCCAAACTTTAATAAATGCATATATTTCCTATAATTACGATTTTTCACTCGTGTTACCGATAGATACTTACGTGGTGAATAATATGAAAATACATTGTATATTGTAAAAACCATAAAGCTGTACAATATCACCTGATAATTAACGTTTTCCATAAAATCTTATGGTGCGTTCTAATAATTTGGCCAGGGACTGTAGTTGATAGCAAGCGTAGAGCGCAAAATTTAATTCGCTTCTTGATTATCATAACGTGGAAACGCGGTAGACAGATGCACCAAAGAACATCATTTGTGACGTCATAAAGACCACGCCTTGTCTGAAAAAAAGGACATTTAAAAAAATTAATTAAAAAATAAGTGTTGGGAAAATGAAAGTATTTTCCGGGTCCATGTTATTTTTTTTGCTTATTCTATCAATTTCAGTGACTAAAAGTAGTACTTTTAGTGACTAAAAGTAGTACTTTTAGTCACTGACCAAGAACTAATGTACTTTGGCCTTGCTGATAAATGGGAAAAACAGACGATTACTGCCTAAAATTGGCGATCGCACCAAGTCCCCAGCTATCGAAATATCTTCAAAACTTCTAATAAAGAGAAACCGCAAACCAGTGAACCGTAAAAGCAGGGGAAAAAAGAGGAAATCATATTGTTCTATACGCTTTTGCATTTATAATCATCTGAATTAGAACATAACCTTTGATTTAGCTTTTCAAAAAGTAATGATATCCCAACAAAACATAAATGTGAAAAAGAAGCCAAGTTCGGTCGAAATGAGGTTCAAGGTAGACGGTGTCCCGACAAAAAATAGTTCAGATCTAAACTGTTACCAAGTTCCATAGCAGTTCCACATAGATGTTGAATTTTCCCATGTTCTTCAATTCATTTAGAAAACAATTTTTCACTTTCTTTGATAATGGATTTAAAACTTGGCAAGTTTGAAAAAAAAAAAAAAAAAAAAAAAAAAAAAAAAAAAGCGATGACTAGAATTTGCCGCAAGTTAAAAATCCATTATCGAAGAAAGTGAAAAATTGTTTTCTAAATGAATTGAAGAACACGGGAAAATCCAACATCTATGTGGAACTGCTATGGAACTTGGTAACAGTTTAGATCTGAACTATTTTTTGTCGGGGACACCGTCTACCTCGAACCTCATTTCGACCGAACTTGGCTTCTTTTTCACATTTATGTTTTGTTGGGATTGCCTTTTTCAGGATTCTTCTAAAGAGAGTTCAGCAGCAAAATGCCACGTAAGTTGATTTTAATTTTTAAAGTTATTTAATTTTTTTCTCTAAACTTATTGAAAAACTTATTCTCTAAACTTATTAAAAAAACGGAGAAAAATCTGCTTTTTCGAATGATATATAATATTAATATGTGGTAGTAATTTTTCACCCCCTCATTCGAGAATTTATGTAAAAATTGTGTCCTAAATTGTATTTTTTTTAAAAAAAAAGACTTATTTATCGAACTATTATCGAACTGGTCTGTAAACCTTTCCGATGCTAAAAGAAACAATTTGAAATTTTCAGTGAATTTGACAGAGGAGTTCTCGAGTTTTAATCGGTGCTCAGATTCAATTTTATTTTTTCCTCCACTGCGCATGACATCAAAAGTGATGAAATGCCATTCACTGATGCCATTAGCGCAGAGTGCAATATTTAATTAGTTTCTTTACTCATATGTAGTGGCAACGATATGGTTGACAGCAAGCATAGAGCGCAATATTTAATTCGCTTCTGAATTATCATAATCTGGAAATGCGGTAGACAGCAAGCGTAAACATTCAGCGCGTCAGTGGAATACGCGCCAAAGTACATCACTTGTGACGTCATAAAGATTTAAAAAATCGGAAATTAAAAAAAATAATTTAAAATTAAATGTTGGGAGAATGAAATTATTTTCTTAATCTATGTTATTTTTTTGCTCATTCTATCAACTTCAGTGACTAAAAGTAGTACTTTTGACTGAAGGAATCAACCTAATTGTATTTTCAGTTTACGAAGATTTGGCCAACAGATCAAGGAAAATCTTCATGATCACAACTTTTTCATGCTTTTTTGTCGTCAGTGTACAAAGGATCAATGTACGTATCGTAATTGTGAGTATGGCCAACTGGACGGCTATTAACGGATCCAAGGAAGATTCCTGCTACGAAGACAACAATTTGAGTACCGAAGTGAGGAAGGATTTTTTTTTAATACTAGGGGGCTATGCCTTCTGCTCGTTACCGCTCACCATCCCCCGAAGATTGCTTCGCAATCTTATTTGATTCATAAAGATTTAAATCGACAATTAAAAAGAAACAGATTAAAAAATCATTATGAGCTCCCTTTGGAGCAAAAGCACTCCTTCCCTGGGTTTCAAAATAACTTGTACCAACCTGCAGAGCCGCAAGGGCTAAGGAGCTAGCTCTTGAGCATGGCAAAACTGCAGTTTTGTACGTTTGAAAAGTAGCTTTCATATTTGTGATCTCTAGTAATATATTTTTCTCTTTAGCTCGGGGCTTGAATTGAGTTGAGCCTAAGATTTTCCGCTAAATTCGAAACCCTTAAAGTTTGTGAATCAGCAACTCCAGCGCTCGAATACGCTACCTTGCGGTGATTTACAAATCTGCCGAAAAAACTAAAACAGTCCCACATTGCGTTCCACGTGTGTCTGTTGACGTAAACACTGGCAGTTTGTTCTGAGTATTTATTAACGCAATCGATGTGTCTTAGATTGCTTTCAACTACAGAAATTGTTTCGTCCCTTAGTAATATTCTCGAGCTTCCCAAAATAATGTTAGTTTTCTTATTTCCTTCTAAAAAGTAAGTTGATTGAGAAATGGTGAAAGCGTTTACACAAAAAACTCTGGATTAACAAACTTGGATAACGTTATACGAGGTAAAATTTTTCATTGTTTTGTGTGAATTTGTAAGAATATGTTTTTTTTTTTAAATCTTAAATTAATTTGACTAACCATATTTTACAGCAGCATTTAGTTGGAATGGACAGTATGCAAAATATTTTCTTGAATATGTTATCGTAGAACAAAATGTAAAATGTTTAACCGAGAAAGAATTTACTTTCTTGCTTTTATTCTCAGCTGAAAGGTTTCGCCAAATTTGTTTAGGGTTTATACCCTTGTTACCCTTGGCGAGATTCCGCATGTTAGTTAAACCATTTTTAATTTTTATCATGAGTGGAATAAAATGGTAGAAAGATTACAGAATTCGATAAGTAAAAAGAAGTAATGGTAGATCAACTGAAAAGAAAACTACCACCATATATCCGTGAGAATTTTGTTGATGATTTGCATAGCATGACATAATTAAATCATAACTCAGAAATTAGAAACATTCGAAACAGAAAATTTTTTAATTAACCAATTCGGGAATTTGAGAAAAATAACTCAGCTACAAATGCAAAACAATAAGCGCTAGCCAAGCAAGGCAAAGAAGTATTATCTTCTTTTGATAATAATTCATCATGTCATATAATTAAATTAGCTAGCATTAATTGGTATTCTTGTCAGGCCACAATTATTATTTAGTTTTATCAAGCATTGATAAATATCGAATTCAACATCGTGGGGTTAGGGTTAAACCACCAAATTTAACTTAAACTACCAAAATATCATCGAATAGGCAATCGCTGTGTTCAAATATACATAGAAGCAAATTTTCACCCGTCATACCATGACGGGCGACTTTCTAGTTTAATAAATATTTGTGTTAGAGATCCTGTGTACTTTAAATACTTGGTTATACTTGTTTCTAAACTTATATCTCAACGTGTAAGTTTAACTGCATTTTCAGTAACTTGGTCCACGTTCTGGAAAGCAGACAACATGATGGGGATGCTTTGATCATCGTCTATACATATTTTGAGATTTTTAAAAGAAAATGTTATTATTTTATTTACAGTAAATTAAAAAACTGTTCTTATTCTTACTTAGAAAGAACGTCATTGGTTTTACTGTTAGTTTATTGCAAATTTTGGTTTAATTCATGTATGAAGCAGCAGTTATTCACCTGTTGTTCACCAGCCGATACTTTATCGAACGCTTTCGGTTGATCAACCGCTTATTTGCGCAGACGAATAACGCGCAGGTGAAAAATACCTATTATTGGTCAAAAATGTCACGTGGTTGGATCAACCAATCAACTAGCTTAAATTGCAATCGACCTGTGGATCTACCGGTAAAGCTTTTTGAGCTTTTTGAACGACTTCGGAATGACTGGTTATCGGTTAGTCATCGGTCAAACATGCGAACGTAACCTAGTACTGGTACTATCTCATGCCACAAAACAGAGGGAAGGTTCCCCTATTCGCAACTCCAATAAACTATAGGGTGCGCTGCAACCAGTCTAATGGCGGATGAAAAAGGTAAAACAAACAAATGCCGTAACTTATAACTTGCTTTGACGCTTAGTGAATGACAGTAATTTTTCATTGTGTTTGTGGGGAGCTTTCTTTTCTATTCTTCTGAAATTATATTACACCAAAAACTGTCTGAAACCTGTAATTTACCCCAAAGAGAACAAACACGTGGAATGAAATGTTTTACCTTTTTCGGTATTATTGCTAATCACCGCTAGGAAGCGTATTCGAGTTCTGGAGTTGCAAATTATTTGTACAGGATGGCTCTAAAATTTAAATTTTGGCACTTATACAAATCCCTTTACTTCTCACTTCCTCATATGTGTTCATTTTAAGGTTCATTGCTGTTGTATTTAATTGCTTGAAGAAGTTCAGTTCACGTTTCTTAGATTCGAATATAAACTATACAAATTTTTATGCCTTTTTAAAACAGGATGGAAGCTTTATTTGGAACATTCAGGAGCAAACACAAATTCTGTCTTCATATTTCCTGGGTTTATCGCTATCAATATTTCCAGCGGAGATTTTTGCTGAAAAAATTAATCCAGTATGGATCGCCTTTTCAGGAGTATTAGCTGCATCCATTTGTAATTTAGCAACACCAGTTTCTGTTGGCTGGAGTATCTACGCTATGATGATGCTTCAAGGGCTTATAGGGGTCGCTCACGTGAGTCTTATCTCTTTCTATTTTAATTCCTTAGAGGATAAGGTAGACCGACCAGTGAATGAACAGTTAAGCACAATTTTATTTTTTAAAAATCCTAGTAATTTTAAATTCTATACTATACAGATCGTGATAGCTAAAACATTTTAATTGATCTATGTAAATATCTCTGAAAAATCATGGGAACTTAAATAGTACCGCTTCCGATTTTTTTAGGTGTTTTAAGAAAAAATGGCACAAAGACCCAGTGAATGAACACCTCGAACCAGTAAATGAACACAAATTGGTCCAGTGAATGAACATGATAAATTTTGATTCAAAAAGAAACTACGTTTCTTGGAGATCTATCTATGTAACTATCTATATCTATTTATCTATCAATCTATTCATATAACTATCTATATCTATCTATCTATCTATATCTATCTTTTTATATCTCTATCCATCTATCAATATACCTTTCAATCTATTTTTCTATCTACACATCTATCGGTCTATCTCTATGTCTATTTACCTATTTATCAATGTACCTATCTATTTTTCTATCTATCTATCTACTTATCTGTATCTAGCTATCTATATATTTATCAATCTATCCATCTATCTATCTATATGCTTATCTATCGATCTATCTATATACTTATCTATCTATCTATCCACTTATTTAACTAATTATCTACTTATTTATCTACTTACCTACTTATCTATCTATGTATCTACTTATCTGTCTATCTATGTATGTATCTATATATCTATCTATCTACTCATCTATCTTTAAATCTACCTATCTATCTATTTATCTACTTATCTATCTATCTATCTATCTACTTATCCATCTATATATCTGTCTATCTACCTAACTATCTACCTATCTATCTATCTATCTACCTATCTATCTATCTATCTACCTCTCTATATATCTACCAACTACCTATCTCTATATCAGTCTCTCTACCTAGCTATCTATCTCTATATTGGTCTATCTACCTATCTATCTATTAACCACTACCTATCTATCTACTTATCAATTTATCTATCTATATATCTACTTATCTATCTATCTGTCTATCTACCTGCTTTTTTACCTGTCTATCTATCTACCTATCTATCTACCTACCTGTCTATATATCTACCTACTATCTATCTCTATATCAGTCTCTCTATCTATGTATCTATCTCTATATTAGTCTCTCTATCTACCTATCTATCAACCACTACATATCCATTTATCTATCAATAAATCTATCGATCTATCTACCTACTTATTCTATCTCTATATTTATCTACCTATATATCTATTTACCTCTTATTTTTATATATCTATCTCTATATCTTCCTCTATCTATTTATTTATATACAAACATACATACATACATAGTTTATCCATACATACATAGGTACATACATAGTTATCTACTTATCTACTCTCTCCTTGTATATATATTCCTATTTCTCTATTTCTCTATCTACCTGTCTATCTATCAAGAGAGATATAGAAAGATAGATGTAGGTAGGTAGGTTAATATACAGATAGAGATATAGATAGATAAAAGATAAAACTCAGAAAAAAGTGCATTGTTTACAAAGACAAAAAAAAAAAGAAATTATAAAATATATAATGAAATACATAAATAAAAAAGCATATAAAACTATCTGCATTGCAAAAAAGTACGAAAATGAAAATATCTCAAAGAAACTTCAAATTTCTTTTTAAATCAAAAGAAATTTTGCCATTGTTCATTCACTGGGTTTTCGCAATTTTTCGTACCCAGTGACTGAACACTCCTCTTCCTGAAAATCTACTCATTCTGCATTGACTGAAACAATTTAAATCCATAGCCTAAATATGTACACTTAATTTTTATTTCGTAGAGTTAAAAAATAAAACTTATCGATAAAAATAATATGTATCAAAATAATTGCTAGCACGAAACCAGATTTATTATTTTGAAAGAGAGATAGAACGATTCACGGCAGTAAAAAGTTCAAATTTTTTCCAGGAAAAAAATACGTATCCAAAGTAACCAATCAGGTGTCAGATAGCTTAGAATATCAATAAAGAACGCTTTTGTAGTGAATGTATTCAGAAAAAAAATTTTGGAAGCTTATTTTTTTTTTTTTTAAATGACGCGCTGTTTATTCACTGGGTGGTGTTCACTCACTGGTCGGTCTATCTTAATGATGGGAGAATTTTCGGCAATCGAGATTTTTGGCTCAATTTCAAAATTTCGATATTGGCCAATGATAGTATTGATGCAAAAATTTTATGTAGACTTTATGGAATCGTTCAGAAATATACACTTATGAATTCATCATTCTTATCCTGGAATGCAAACTATGACCACGCAGTTCATGCTCATGAGCCAATTGAGGAATCAACTTCTTGACGGGCAAACTTAGGGTACTGTTAACTGGATAAAAGTCATCTCTTTCATTTACAGTAAACTCCCGAATATCCGTGAGCGGATTATCCGCGGTGCGGATTATCTGCGAGTCAATGAACAATCAAACATGTATTTTCGTAGCAAAACGCGAATACCAATGGTTTTTTTGGTCGAAAAATGGTAAATTTAAATTCAGTTGCTTTTATTTTATTTATTTCTTTGTTTAGCGCTTTTTTTTTAAAAATCGTACAAGCACTTGCTCTTTATGGATTCTAAGTTCTATAGGGCAAAAATACAAAGCATTTTTACTATATTGTATACATTTTCACTGTTTGTAGAAAGTATGATGTTGCAAAGTATTTGAAAAAAAAAAGATCAATTTTTAATTTATTAGTTTCTCACTTTAGCCTTTTTGCGGTTAATCCACGATTCTTATTATTCACGGCACCTATGCCATTCAATTCCGCGGAAGTTTACTGTATTTATAACTATGAATGGGTCTATTCTTTGTCGGCAGTGAAATCAGGTGGAGTAATCCTGCAAGTCCAACCTTCAAGATAAAATAGCCTACCATAAAGATCAAAGATGCCTCTTTTCTATTGCGAAAATGACTGACTTCTGCATGTTTTCCCAATTCCGACGAAGTATTTCGCTTAGTTTTCGAATTACCCGGCAAATTGCACCGTTGTACTGGCTTTATTGCTAGGCCAGGCACCGTACCAGTCTTTATTTCTAGAATTAGAATGTCCAAACATTCCAATTCTAGAACTAAATTTTTACATAATCTAATAGAGTGTGTCTCATGCAACGTGAGCAATTTACGCCTTCTAATGGGAGGCATAAAGAAAAGTAGAGTAAAACAGTGTAAGTAGTATTGACATTTTTTTTACTGTACTAAAAAAAGAAATTTTTTTTTCCATCAGGGTGTCATCACTCCATCTTTCAGCGTTATGATGGGCAGGTGGGTGATTGTGAATCGCCTGGTTTCTTTCATGGCTTATACTACTTGTGCTTTTCCTTTTGGGGCATTTCTGGCAACCATCCTTTCCGGTGTGATATGTGATTACAATCCAGGCTTCGGTTGGATAATCGTCTTTTATATTTCAGGTAAGTAACTCACCTGAAAATTGAATAAATACAGGGTGTCCCTGATTGTCCTGTGAAAAGCTTGAGGGGGAGGTACAGGACACGGCAACAAGCAATAATCACCTAAGGTTGTTGCACAAATCTAAGAATTTTTAATATTGAGGAAAATTTTCCAACTTATTCGTTTGAAGGTATTGTTAAGGATTTTAATAATTAATTTCCGAGTATTTCTGCACGCAACAAGACACAAAACTTTCGATAAATATCTCGTTTTTGGGACACTGGATAAGTTGGAGATCGGCGAAGTTTTCAGCTATTTCTACTGGACCAGCACAAAATAGACAAGATGAAAAGATTGAATTCAAAGGGTCTCAGAAAACTTTCATCGCAGATGGGTAATGATGGGTCTTCTCACAGGACTCAGAAGAGAAATTAGAGTTTCACGTTTAACGTGATGATATTATTCAAGAATTGAAAGCTCCTGATCAAAATAAACGGGCTATTGTCAACTTAAAAAAAAAAAAAAAAAAAAAAAAAAACTGAAAGTGTCAGTGGGCATAGAAAATGAAAATAAAAATAACGCGTCATTTCGAAAAGTATAGCATTGTCAGCACGCTAAATAAGTTTTATGTACAATGAATAGTACTATATTAAAAATAAAATATCTTATTAGGGTTGGTTTGGGGAAGTGGGACCCCTTTTGAGAGCAGTTCGTTTTTGCAGCCTTAGACAAAAGTTTTGAAACAAAAAAATTTCAACTTATTGTCATATTTTACCTTGTACATTATTAATGAACTAAAGTTATCATTATTTTCTAAAATAATGACTTAAATATTCATAACGATTATATTTAAAAAAGAATCAGATGAGCATCTTACTTGCCCCATAATAAGGGATAAGTGGGGTCACCCCCTTATATTTAACTTTAAATCAAGCATATCTAAAAAAGGAGTACAAAGGTTTTACTCGATAAAGTATGCACATTTTTAGTATGAATTATTTTTTTTTTGTAAACGCATCTATTTACGAGATATTTACTGTCTTTTAAATCTGTATGACCAAAATTAAAAAAAAAAAAAAAGGCAAAACAGTAACATCTGTGAAATTTATTATTGAAAGCCTATAGGTACATATTTTACTTTTAACATATAAAGGTGTGTTGAACACAGTTGATTAAGGTCAATTTCGGTAAATTAGTCAAAACTATAAGCTGAAAAAGAAATTGGAAACACTAAATGGCTGCGTCTGTTTCAAGTGTGCTAAGGAAGAACTATCATCATACTGGACTTCATCCTCAATAAATAATTCCAACATCCTCTGCAAAAGGCTAATAAAAACTCGCAATTTCTATTCGTTCTTGCAACAGTATTTTTTTAAATTTGTATTATGAACTTCCTACTTTAGACCTACATAATACTTCATGGTTTACTTTGATGTAAGTTTCACAAATAAATAATCACCAACTTTAGCAGTTTTTATAGTTGCGCTATCAATTCCTACTAGGTCATCATAGTTGTCTTGTATTTCACTAACACAAATATGTAATCAGAGTTGCTTTTGATTCTCAAATCACGGTTATTGTAGGGGACTCACTTACCCTTATATCAAAAAGTTACGGGATTAGTGGGACCCCCTCCTCTTTAACACTTATTAATAATATTTTATACAAAAAATCTTGTTGCAGTATAAACTTTAAGTTAAATTATATATGGAAAATTAATGATCATCAAAAATAATAAAAACTGACCTGGAAACACTTTTTTGAAAAATATTGCTTGAACTCGCAACAAAATATTTTCCGGAATTAGTTTTTGACTAAGTGCTATGACCTAGAAAACAATTCCACTAATCCCAGATATATGCAACACCAATCAATGTGATGACATATGACATGATCAGGGTAAAAAAAGTTTGAAAACTTTATCCATATTTCAATTTTAGGGGGCGACCCACTTACCCCAACCTACCCTACACATTCCGTGACTTTTGATCCCCTTGTATTCGCAAAGAAGGCAATGAATACCTACCCTACACATTCCGTGACTTTTGATCACCTTATATTCGTAAAGAAGGCAGTGAATAACTACCCTACATATTCCGTGACTTTTGATCACCATGTATTCGCAAAGAAGGCAGTGAATACCTACCCTACACATTCCGTGACTTTTGATCACCTTGTATTAGCAAAGAAGGCAGTGAATACCACATTTTAATCTAAAATACTGAAAATTTTCCATGCATCCAAAAGAGATGGATTGAGTTCGAAGCTTAAATAGAGACGTGGGAAGAGTTTAGTTTAGTCTTTAGTTGCAGATATGAAACACTTTTTTTTAAATAAATGTTTTCCAAAAATGTACTAGCAAACTCCAAATATAACTCTAAAATTGCAATAGCTATTTGTAATTCGATTGAAATCTGTTTTATCTTTTAATGAAGATACAGAATTTTGTTTGAAATATTTAAATATTGGTGATTTTATTTTAGGTGGAATTGGCATTTTTTGGTGCATAGCTTGGCTTTATTTAAAGAAAGATTTTGGCTTTACTCTATTTTTGACGTACTACAGCCACTGCAGAGGGGTCATGAGAATTGAGGTGCGAAATTTGCATTATTCCAATAGTTGAAATATGTTTAACAAAACAATGTAAAACATTGTTGCTTAACTTTAAAACACAGTTACTATTTATTTGTTAGTGTATTTCGAAGTAATCTAACTACAGTCGAACTCGCTTATAACGACCACTGGTTTAACGAGAACCCTAAATTTACGAGGAAATCAGAAACACTCGGTTGGTACTAATTCCGGTTGGCTAAGTCTACGGGAGCATAACTCGCTTTTAATGAACAAACCCCGCTTAAAGCGAGCAATAGTTTTGTGATTCATACAATTTTCAACGACCTTTACTTCAGCTAATCCTTTCTTGGAAAATTCCTTTACCATTCTGAAATTTATCGAAAATTAATAATGACTAATGAGTAATAAATTAGGAAAACAAATCTGTAACTCAGAGCCATAAGGACGTACATGTAAGTCACCTTATCGTGATTTTACAGAAGAGATTGAAAATTTTTTGCTCCAAGTTTAAGAATAATTCTGAAACTCATCATTTCAATAACTTGTAGTTTTTTTTTTATTTGGAACGATAGAACGCATTTTAGAACCATCTGAATCTAATGGGAAAAAAAACGTTCGTAGTTTCGGGAGTTGTTGTGAAATCTGTACCTTAGAAGTCAGACTGTCGTAAGTCCAAAAATTGCGATTTTCCGTGCATTGTATGTAGAAGACTACTCCGCATCGAGTTATGTGAACTTAATGGGGTCGTTTGCAAAATTTTAAAAATATTTTTTTATGAAAGAGCATTCTTAAAAATATAGGATCTGACCATTTTTTAAATAATTTGACTAAGTTTATTATAAAAAAAAATAACTTTTTATCGATCGCTTTCATTGTTTACGCTTCTGTCGATGACATCACAAATGATGAAATGCCATTCACTTTTGCCATTCGCAGAACTTATGTAATATTTAAGGGGATGCAGTACCAAAAAAATGTGAAATTTTCTTTAAATTGTCGATTTTTAAATTTTAGTCTTAAAATGATCCTTCAACTTTTTTCTTTGTATGTTCTAAATCTTATTCTGAAATATTAAAAGGGAAAAAAGTTATAACCGATTTCTTAACATCTTGTCTGCTGTGATCCCTTTAAATTTCCTCCGGTAGTTCACATCCATTGAAAACTTTAAATGCGTTTTTCTCAGTTTCTAATTTTTACATGTTTTGGTGTATTTAAAGTGCAAAGGCTTTTTTTGTATTTAAGATAGCAATTTGAAATTTTTTGCACATGTTCATAAGTATTTGCCTCACATAATTGGGTATTTTTGAAACTCTAAGTGAAACAGTTTTTTTTTTTTAAATCAAACTTTAAAATAAGAGATTTTTACCAATTTTTTAGACATACTGGATAGAAAAAAATCATAAATATTTTTCTATAGCTCTGATATTATAAAAAATACCTAGTTTTATGTAAAAGTGTTTGAATAGTGTTTAAAAAAAGAATGGATTCGATACGACAAAAATTGTAAAAGGAGATAGCTTTTTAAAAATTGTTTCAAAAATTTAAAAATTTTGAATTTTATATTAAACTAGCAGTACCCGCACAGCGATGCCCGTGCTAAAAACTTAATGGTAGTCCGTTGAATGAAAAAAAAAATTGACGCCCTCTCCCCCTCTGACGTAAAATGATCATTTTTCTTTGTATAAAATGCGTACATATTTTTTCAAAGAAAAAAAAAACTATTAAGGTTTCTTTGGAATTTAAAACTTTTCGTCAAATCATTAAATTAAATTTACAGTTGCTTTAAAACTCTATTTAGCGAGTGAAGCGGTTTTTACTACAATTTAAAATATTTCGCAAATAAACAAAAAAAAAAAAAAAAAAAAAAAAAAAAGATATCAATTAATATCTTTCAAATGTAAAAATAGTTCCGCAACTCTATTGTTTATCGCCAAACTCGCCCAGCAACCACGCTCTCATAATCCATCCGTCTAACGAAAAAAAAAAAAAAAACATCCAGTGGAACATTTAAAAATTATCGTTAGAAAAAAAGAAGAAAATATCGTACATTTCACTCGGATAAAAACAAATCAAAAGTTTCTTTTCTTCCAAAACAAATCGCCAAAACAATGAATTACATTTACGGTTGCTTTAAAGATATAATAATAGACTGAACTGCTCAGCGCCTAACTCGCCAAGCGATCACGCTACCGGAACCCAGCCCTTTTGCAAGTGAAGCGGATGTTTTTTCTTTGGCAAAGAAAAATGTAAACTAATAGCAAAAATACCCGGCGTTGCCTGGGTTAGCAATAATTATGAGAAACAATCGTTACTTGCATTTTTTTTTCTGTTTTAAGTGAAAGAACTTAAAACACACCTTTTTGACGTGATTTAAAATCTAGCTTCTTCCTTACTCATAAAACTGAAGTAGCAGTAAGTAAAAAGAGCAAAATAGTATTCATTTAGAAACGAAAACACGAAATTTAAGCGTATACAAATGTGAAGGATTTCCGAAATATGAAATTAAACTTCACATGTTTAAAAAGATTTATCAGTTAATACTGTTTTTTTTTTTTTTTTTTACATTGAGTCTTACCTTCTCTGCATGTCTATTGAAGAACGAACTGTTTAAAAAAATGTAGCCGCGCGCCCGTGATCCCATTTAAACTTGCTTTAGTTATTTTGGAAAATTTTAATTATTGTGGGTTCTTGGTGCGATTTAAAATATTACCGAATTTGCGGAAATCGTTTTGGGATACCTTGAATAATGCTCCCCCTCCTTACTTTGTAAAACGGTATGTTACTAATTTTTGTTAAAGAGATATTGTCGCCATATGCTAAAATACTTTTGGTCACCATAAAATGGCGCTAGACAATTTCATCCGTAATGTTTCCAAAATAAGTAGTAAAATTTGACGTTGGTTTGAATTTGTGCACAAAGTCACATTAATGGAAGTTTTTGTGCTGTTTATGGATTTGCCTAATTTAGTTGCTGGATTATTTTACAGTAAAAAAAGTTTTTAAAGATTCTTTGATTGGCGATATTTTGTTTACATTCTGAAAGCTGACAAACATTATTACATAGTCTTTGGCTTCAAAAACCGCGACAGTTGAAAAAAATACCAAATGCATCCGCTACTGAAATCTTTCTACATAAATTTTGGCGAGGTTTCTGCTGTTAGATTGGATAATGATTAAGTGTCCAATCAGCACAAATAAATATAAAAAACCCAGTAATTACAATTGAAGTTCCGTTTAAATGGAAAATAATCAGTCAAATCTAGTTATTATTAGCCAATCTTGGGGAAAAAACGTTACTTTAAGATTTGACTTGAGAAAAGCCTCAAACAGTCAGACGAAACACAAAAATATTCAACAATTCTAACTTTGAACTGGGAGTTGAGATGATACACTAAAAAATGAATTGTATTGAGGAAAGCCTTCGAACATGGAACAAAAAAGCCCATAACTCGTTTTTCATACAACTTAGAACTTTGTAACAGATGCCATCTTCAGCAGAAAAATAAGCGCTTTCGATGGACACATAATTTTAATATGTGCACATATTTTTTCACCGTCATATTGGGGCATTTATGCGAAAATTTGGATAAATTAGAATAAAAAAGGAACTATCAGTCGGATTTTTTTCGAACTGGTCTACAAACCTCCCCAGTGCCAAAAAGAACAAACGGTAAAAGTTTCAGTCAAATCTGCCGGGTAGTTTCTGAGATCTTAGGGAACAAATTTACCAAACTCCATTTTTATATATAATAAAGAAGAAGATAATGAATTAACACGGCTTTTTTGCTAAATTGTTTTATTGTATTAAATTATAAACATAAAATCATAAAAAGTTTTGAGTTAAAATGAATATAAATTTTTTTTGATGTTTGGTACCGCGTCCCCTTAATTTGCTTCTTTACTCATATGTACTGGCAACGATATGGTTGATAGCAAGCGTAGAGCACAATGTTTAATTCGCTTCTTATCATAACGTGGAATCGTGTCAGACAGATGAGCCAAAAGTACATCATTTGTGACGTCATAAAGACCACGCTTTGGTTGAAAAATAGGAAATTTTAAAAAATTAATTAAAAATAACTGTTGGGAAAATTAAGGTATTTTCTAGGTCCATGTTATTTTTTTTTTTTTTGCTTACTCTATCAATTTCAGTGACTAAAAGTAGTACTTTTGACTGAAGGAAACAACCTCATTCTTTAAAAAAAAATCGTTTTCAATTTTTTTACCAGGGTTAAAAGCGTCCGCATGCGTCAGAAAAAGTTTTTCCTCCATCCTGTAAAATTACCATAATGTGACTTGCGTCCTTCTGGCTCTGAGCTACCGAAATCATAACTCGTCACCCCAATGGGCTTGTCTTTCAACTAGCCCTCTTCTTCCTCTCTAATAATTGAGGGAAAGCTCTTTAAAGACAGCATTATTCTAAAGAAAATATCCTTATATATAATTTCTATAGCCTGTTTTTTGTCGCTACATGAGATCTTCCTCATAGTCGGAGAGCTCAGGTCAGCAAGACCTTACTTATTTTCTAAGTAACAAAATGTGTAGGACAGAATAGAGTTAGCACGTATTTTAACATACATGTGTTTATTAACTTGGACCGAGGGCCAATTTGTAGCTGCTGGGTACTGAATGTACGCAAAAACAGTGATAACCTTACTTATTTTCTAAATCTCAATTTTTATACCATGATCCATAGGGAGCTATTCCAAAACATTTTGTAAGCTGCCAGACCAATCGTATGGGCCAAACATCCCGCCAGACACACCTAAATATACGCAAAAACAGTGATAACCTAACTTATTTTCTAAGTCTCAATTTTTTATACCATGATCCTCAGAGAACTATTCCAAAACATTATCTAAGCTGCCAGACCAATCGTATGCGCCAAACATACCGCCAGAATATTGTGCATTACATGAGCACTTGAAAACAATAAATAAAACAAGTGAGGGAATAAAATAAATGAGATTGGAACGCTCCTTGCTGTTACGAAAAATTAATGCAACCTGTAGCTAAATTGATTCTTAGTTGCAAGGTTTTTTTTTTGTTTTCTTTTTAGAGCTTTGGCTCCGGTCAGAAAACTAAAGTATAATGTAAGCAAACATATAAGTATCAGGTTTAAGATTCCAGACTGCAATAGGAGCCGTTTCTAGAAACAATAACTCCAATGAGTAGGGTCCTGTCTCAGTTCGTGATTGCGAAAAACATAATTTGAATTCAAAATTTCAGAATTCAAATTAATTTTCTTTTTTTTTTAATCCATTCAAGTTAATGGTTAAAACAGGCAGAGGTCAAATAGTTACCAAAAAATGGTTTGTCCCCAGTTTTGCCGACATTTCAAATTGCCCTCGCTCTTTGATACATCAAAAGGTATGATTAAAGCTGAAAATCAGGAATGAGGGGGGGGGGGGTAAATGAAATGTCGGCAAAACTGGGAAGACACCCAAATAATCACACAACACAAATCAGGAAAACGTTCATGAGTTGTAAAGAAGTCAGTTTGGGTAATTCAAATTCCAATTCAAGTGAGGTCAACAATTCAAACAAAATAAAGTCAAACATTTCCCTAATAATCATGATGTCCAGCGCGTCTTCATCATTACGGGTCCGATAGCATGAAAAACAAATTTGAAAAAAAAAAAAAGAAAAAAAAGAAAGAAAGAAAGAACAATATTCTTCATTGTCGGCATTAAAATGGGGACATTAATTCCACAAAATCCTAATTAGCATCATTAATTCTTAAAAACACACACAAAGAAGAAAAAAAAATTAAAAGTTTCATAAAATTTAAGATAATTCACCAACGCGCTAACGTAGTCGCCTGGTGAGGCTGGTGCCCCCCCCCCCCCCAAAAAAGAAAGAAAATTAATTTGAATTCTGAAATTTTGAATCCAAATTATGTTTTTCGCAATCACGAACTGAGACAGGACCCTACTCGTTGGAGTTATTGTTTCTAGAAACGGCTCCTGTCCCCCCCAAGAGTGCCTCTCCTTCTATGTGTGCATAGTTGTGTGTGCGCGTAGACCTGTGTGTATGCACGTAGGCGTGTGTGAGTGTATGTGTGTGAAGTCGTGTGTGTGTGTAGGACATGGACGCCTCCGACCTGGAGATCGGATAGCTCAAAACCGGGGCAGCAGTGCCGCGCCGCCAGCAGAGGACGGTGGGCGGTGGTGCTGGTGTCCCTGGTCCAAGTTGAAAAAGGCACGGACACCAAAAACGGTCAAATGAGAACAATAAGCAATCGTGATTGCTCAAAAAAGATTTTGTCGATTAAATTATATTTTAATAGTAGTTTTAATGTTATTTGAGCGGGTTGTTTCACTAATTTGGTGGATTAATTTTAATTTCAATATCTTATACATTGTATTTAATGATCTTTTAACAAAATTAATTTTGCGAAATTTTTACATTTAATGCAACTTTTGTAATGGCTGTAGCGCCAAGATTTTTGAACACTCGTACCGACTGCGTTTTCATAACTCTACCTATCGAATAAGTGTTTAAAATGTCCTTTTGTTTAATTTCAATTTTCCATTTTTGAAGTTAAAAGCAGCGTAAAATGTAAAATAATAAATCAAATCCATTATTTATCGCCAAAGGACCACAGTAAATGCATTCGCCAGAGACTTGCCAAATTTATAAAACTGCGTAAAATAATTGCTTAATCTATATTCATAAGATACGATTTTTAAATATAATCATATCAAGAAAATAATTAGCCAAATCCATGTTTGATTTTACTTTAAGATTTGACTTGAGAAAAGCCTTGAACAGTCAGACAAAAAGCAAAAAAAAAAAAAAGCAAAAAAAAAAGTCATCAATACATCAATTGTTGCTATCGACAGAGAGTGGACATGATACACTAAATACTTTATTGAGTTGAGGAAAGCCTTCGAACATGGAACTAAAAAGCTCATAACTCGTTTTTTATGCTACTTAGAAATTTCGAACAGCTGCCATCTTCAGCAGAAAAATCAGAGCTTTCGATGAACATATAATGTGAAAACGTGCAAATATTTTTCATCCCCATATTAGAGAATTTATATGAAAATTGCTTTTTATCGCCCCCTATGGGAGTTTTTGATCCCCCATAAGGAGATGAAAACTACCCTATGTGTTATTCTGATGCATAAGCTATATTATTGTAAAGTTTCATCAAAATCCATTCAGTAGTTTTTGCGTGAAAGAGTAACAAACATCCATACAGACAAACTTTCGCATATATAATAGTAGTAAGATTTCTATGGATTATTTTTATGTCGGTATGCGAGATCTTTCTTATTTCTTGAAGAAATTCTCCCTTCATTTCAAAGCTTATCAGTTCGGTTAATGACAAAAAATAGACCTATGGTCCAAAAATCAATTTTTCGGAAACGCCCCTTGCGGTTGCAAACCTTGATTCAGCCTGTAGTTCTTTTGCAGATTTTTTTTAAAGCTAAATTCAATTTTCTAATTTTTTGCGTAGCTTTCGGCGAAAAAAAAAATATCAATTAATTTATTTTTTAATTTTTATTTATTAATTTTTTAAAATAAAGCTTAAAAGCACTAAACTTAGTTATTCGGTTAAATTGATGAGTTTTTTTGGTAGAGATTTTGGCAATAAATTAGCTGAATTTCGGGTCCGCCATTATTGCTAATTTAGATTAATATTACGCATTACTTGTACTCATGACATACAACAGATAACACACGTAAGGCAATAAAATAAATGCGACGGGAATGCTCCTTGGCGTTTCGACTCCTTTATGCAGGTTACAGTTATTGTTCAGATAAATTGACTATTAATCGAACGGTGTTCTTTCTTTCTTTTTTTTTAAAGCTTTAACCCCGTTCAGATAATTAAGCATAATGTAAGCGTGAAAAAGTATAAGGTTTAAAAATTCATACCTCAAGGGAATCCTTTTTGGGCAGAAAAACTTTTTCATTGTATGCTGAAATGTAGATTTTGTTGTTAGCAGTGCTCGACCTTTTGTATAAATAAAAAAATAGTACGCCAAATTGAAATTACAGGTTTCACCCCGCAAAACTTTAACTATTAATTCAAATACGATGTAAAACATTAAAAGTATTATCTACTTCAAAAGTAAGAAATCATTTTCTGCTCCTCTACTTTCGACGAAAAAAAAAAAAAAAAACATTTTGTCCATGTTCGAAAAATTACACTTAAAAAATGGACTCAGTTCAACTGGCTTTGGTTTTGAATTTTAAGTGTTCGATTAAAAGAAAGACATGTGCTGGCATTCAAGCCGTAACGGATAAAACAGCCTGCTATGGGAAATTGTATCAATTTTCAAAAATAAAAACACTTATTTTCAATCTCATTTATTATTTTCCTAGAATGTTTGTTTCAATCGCTACGCGAGATCTTCCTCATCGCTTAATCAAATTCCACGTTTTGCGAATAATTGTAAAGCGTTTTTTTTATTACACGTTGCTTTAATGTATAGCATTCGAAAACGAAGGCTGCGATTGCTCGGTTGGTTGCAGTGGCGTGCTGATAATCAAAATGGCGCCAGTTCGAATCCATGCCACTAATTATCTCTTCAATGTTTCTTTTTTCCGTCGGAGGCTCACGTAGTCAGGATTGTATTTGCCACAACCCGTTTTTTCACATGCATAATCACTGCATTTTCACGAGTCACTCAGTCTCACTTTTAATGATATTTATGTTTGCATTGAAAATACGTGCAACCAAAAAAGTGAGCGATGATCACATTATCACAACGTTGTATTTAACGAGGTTTTGTTGCTGATGTCTTCAAATTACATACCTTCTTTTGTGTGTTTTCTTTTTTCCGTTTATTTAAAGTGAGATTATAGAGTAAGAGCCCATGAGTGCCAGACCTACGTCATAGTGTGAAGACCCAAAATTTTTCTGTGTTATGACATCGCAGCAGATAAGAAAGGTTCGCGATTATTTAAGCTGAGTCGCGCTGGCTTTGGCAGGAAACAGGTAGCAAAGTTGCGTTAAAAACTGAGTCCATTCCATGCCAAGTGATCTCGTCGTCTCCACTCAACCATCTACGATTTGAACGAAATTTATAGAGGTGCAGACATGTCTTTGAAACTTATCTGTACAAATTTTTAGCTTCCAAGAACCAAATCCTGAGTATCTAGGATCGAAAAAAAGGGTATGTGTGTGTGAGGGGGGGGGGGGGGGGGGGGGAATGGTCCAAAATGGCAGATTAGCTTTGTGAAACGAATTGCCATGTTTGGCGCGGTTTCCCCATTGGATTCCATTTTGCAGCACACTTTTTCTTTTCTTTTAGATCCTCGATCCTTATGATTTGTGTCTTAAAAGCTGAAAATTCGCATAGGTTTGTTTCAAAAGCATGTCTGCACCTTTGTAGAACGTCCTCCAAATCGGAGATGGTTGGATGGGGACCACCAAGTCACATGATATGGAATGAATGTGATATGGTTAGCTTTTTGCAGCAATTTTACGCACCTTTGCTACCTGTTTCCTGCCAAAGCCAGAGCGACTCAGTTTAATTAATAGCGAACTTTTCTTACCGTCTGTGATGTCCTTACGCAAAAAAGGGGCCTTTATACTATGACGTAGGTCTGGCACTCATGGGCTCTTGAACTGTTACTCCTGTATTGTTGCTATAATATCTATGCTATTTATCACAGCGTTCACCCATTCCTTGGCGCTGCATTTTATTTTCGCGCCATACGTGGGCTTATGTTGCTGTGGGTATTGCAGTGTACTGGTCGTTTAGCTTGATTCTACTGATACCATTATATGTAAAAACTGTTTATAAATTGGATATCGCATGGGTAAGTTTATTAAACCAGAAACTTTTAAACTAATTTCTTCTTTTGTATTGAAATAAAATTATGTTCAAACATATTTTAGTGAAGATTGATTTGGAAAAGTTTATATTTTTTGTCTTTAAGCACATTACAATCAGTACAAAAATTACTCAGGTACAATAAACGTGGCAGTGGGCGAAGAACAAAATTATATGTTGACGTATTTTTTCAGCAATTTGCTAAAATTTATTTTGAAGATAAGTTTTATGTTTAAAAATTTTAGTTGATGAAAGTATTTTACTATCAACTATGAAATTAAGGCTAACCAATTGAAACGTTATCGCTGTTTTCAGAAAATGCTATAGCTACTGTCTAACCACGGATTGTATGGAAAGACAAACATCCGTTTTACAGCCGGAAATGGACGAATCTATTATTATGTACCGATGTCAGCTTTTGCAGAAGCAAGGTCTCTTTCAAATAAGCGGAATACGCTCATCAAACTTTTACTTTTCCCTCTTATTCACATAGATTCGTCTTATCTGGACGTTTTAAAATTCCATGCAATCCGTGGTTAAACAGTACAATAATTATAATCGACTCTAATTAGAATTTTATTATTAATGCTCAATATTTTAATTTTAAATCACTTCATCTTAATTTGATATTTTCATGTTTTTCATATGCAGTTATCTCTGTGCTATATAATCTACTTTAAAAACTATAAACTTCCTGTAGGAAATATACAAACCGTTGACTTTCACTTAGCTATATCACAAGTATAAGGTCAAATTTGCAACAGTTTTTGCTAGAACTACTCAATTTAAATTTTATATCAATATCTACAGCTTTTCCTAGTTTTAGTGGAACTAGAGAAAAGTGGTGTCCAAAGTAGTCCAACGATGGCATAAAGGGCGATGGAGGTTAGATGGGAGGGTTGAAATGCGTTCTATTTATTGAAACTTCAATCAATGTTGAAAATTAACAACAGTTCTTTTTACCCTTTCGCGAAAAATCTCCATTCTATTTATAAAACGTGCTACACTATCTGTGCTAGCTTACAACTACATTTCATTTGTGAGACGTGCTACACTAGGGTAGACCCACCAGTGAATGAACACTACTCAGTGAATGAACACCTAGTATTTTCTGTGGAAAAATAAGGATTTAAAACTTTTTTTTAAGATTAATTCACAGTAGTAACTCCCTTGTACGCGTTTCCAGAAGGAAAATGACTTGACAAAATGTTGTGTTCGTCCACTAGTTGGGGTATTCATTCACTGGGTCAGAGCACTTTTTTTCATTTCAACCCCCTCCCCCCAAAGACCTTGATGCAGAACAATATAAATTCTCGCCTTTTTTTTTCTACATATCTACATAGATCATTTAATGTAGCTTTACTGCCATGTGACAAATACTGCAATTTTTAATGATGCTATGAATTTTTGAAAATGAAAATTCACTTAAGTGTTTATTCACTGGTCGGTTTACCCTATCTGTATCCCAACAGTTTTTTTTAAATTAATTTTTTAAAATGTCCGATTTTTCAAACAAGGGGTGGTATTAATGACGTCACAAATGATGCAGTTTGGCGCATCTTTCTACTACGTTCCCACGTTATGATAATCAAGCAGCGAATTAAAATTGCGCTCTACGCTTGCTATCAACCATATCGTTGCCAATACACGTGAATAAAGATGCGAATTGAATATTTTGTTCTGTTTATATGGCAACATTGAATGGCATTTCATCATTTGTGATGTCACACGACAGAAGTGAAAATAATAAAAGCGCTCCGATTTAAGTAATTTTTTTAAAATATTAAACTTAAATAAATTATTTAAAAAATGGTCAGATCCTATGTTTTTAAGCATGATCTTTCAGAAAAAAAATGCTTTTAAAATTTTGGAAACGACTCCATTCTTAAAAATGCTTTTTTTCCTTGTGGATAAACCATAACTTTCGTAGTGCTTTATGAAATTTCATAAGTAAGGTATCATTCCAAAGATTTTTTTCTCCACCATCGGCGAAAAATAAACAAATAATAAGGCATCCCCCAATAGGACAAAGGAGGGTGGTAGGACATCCACCTGCAAAGCGTGTGAAAGATGTCTCCCATTTCTCATCGAAACTCTCTACATTTGGCAATTTTTCTTCAAATTTCGGCCGACTTTAAGCCTAATATTTAGACACACGGCAGTGTGTCAGTCAAGTTCGGAAATCAGGCGACACATCTGCCAGTGTGTATCTTACACGAACCATTTCAAGCTACTTTTGACCCCCTAATTTCTCAAAAACTATTAAATCTACGTGCTTGAAATTTTGTATGTCTAATAGAGCTGCACAGTAGACCTATAATCCTAAATTTCATGAGTATACCTTTTAAAGTTATGGAATTATTAAGATCTGAAAAGTGTCATTTTTAACACTGACTGACTGACTCACTCACTCACTCACTCATCAAAATGTTTACGAGCTTCCATGTGTCTCACATACTTGAAATTTGGCACAAAGATAGATTTTCATGCATATGTAAAGGGAAAAATCTAAAAAGTTAAAAAAACTACATTAAAGTAGCAAAAAATTACGCTATTTTTTATGAGCATCACGGCGTAATCACTTTACCGTGCGATTGCAAAATATTTCGCCAAATAAATCAAAACAAAAGGGCTCGTCAAACGTTGCCAAAACAAGGTTGTTGATGTTTTAAATTAACAATTAAATTTCTAACCAAAATGGGGCTTTAAACGATACTTTAAATTCCGCTAAAATGAAAAATGATCCATCAAATAATTAAAATTGCAAATCTAGAGCTAAGCCTTTAAAATCAAAAATAACCATCTTTAAAATTTATAAAATCTTTAGATCGGAATTAAATGCAAAATTTTACAGGAGGAGCAAAAATGACAGCAATAATTTCAACAATTGAGAAATATTTTCGCCAATTCTGCATATTTTACGATCTTCGTTATGATTATCCCCCTGAACAATAAATTTCAGACAGATTTTGAGATGAGTCAGCAATTTTCCTAATTGTCGACAAATCTGAGGACGTTAAAGACCAAGAACTAATGTACTTTGGCCTTGCTGATAAATGGGAAAAAACAGACGATTACTGCCTAAAATTGGCGATCGCACCAAGTCCCCAGCTATCGAAATATCTTCAAAACTTCTAATAAAGAGAAACAGCAAACCAGTGAACCGTAAAAGCGGGGGAAAAAAGGAAATCATATAGTTCTATACGCTTTTGCATTTATAATCGTCTGAATTAGAACATAACCTTTGATTTAGCTTTTCAAAAAGTAATGATATCCCAACAAAATATAAATGTGAAAAAGAAGCCAAGTTCGGTCGAAAGGAGGTTCGAGGTAGACGGTGTCCCCGACAAAAAATAGTTCAGATCTAAACTGTTTCCAAGTTCCATAGCAGTACCACATAGATGTTGGATTTTCCCATGTTCTTCAAATCATTTAGAAAACAATTTTTTACTTTCTTTGATAATGGATTTAAAACTTGGCAAATTTGAAAAAAAAAAGAAAAAATAGCGATGACTAGAACTTGCCGCAAGTTTTAAATCCATTATCAAAGAAAGTAAAAAATTGTTTTCTAAATGAATTGAAGAACACGGGAAAATCCAACATCTATGTGGAACTGCTATGGAACTTGGTAACAGTTTAGATCTGATTTATTTTTTGTCGGGGACACCGTCTACCTCGAACCTCATTTCGACCGAATTTGGCTTCTTTTTCACATTTATGTTTTGTTGGGATTTCAATAACGGCACACGCCGGCAAATAATTTATTCATCTAGAAATTTATTTTACTATGTTCTTTCAAATGCTACCAGTTTTATTTTTTTTTCCATTATTATATGAATGTGTGGTTTTCTAAGACAAGGATCACAATCAATCGGACTTTTAGGAACATACTGTACAGAACATGCTTTTGTTAAGATCATAACAACATTAATCTTTGCTTGTTTTTTTCCTTTTCTTTTGCAGAATGGAGTCGTATCTTCCTTTCCAAGCCTATTTCAAGCATGTACCTACTTGATCGCGATAATTATGTCAGAACGAGCCCTTATGAAGAAAACCGCGAAAAAGAAATCAATCAGAACGGGTTTTATATGCATGAGTAAGAAGGCGACTTCTTTTGTTGAATAAGAGTAAAATCATTCAGCGTAACTTTGAATCACAATTTCTCTATTGCATACTGCCCCACTCATATTTTATTCATTATTTACAAAGTTTTATTGTATTTGTTGGCCTAAAATAAAAGAAAAAACCCTAAAGTGTTTTTTCTTTCTTTCTAATGAGGCTGCGTTAGGCGCCTCAGCCTTTTACAGCAGTAGTGTGATACCCCAACATGACATGCAGTCTTTCTTGTGCCACTATTAATGAGCGGATGTCAATAACAGATAATGTTGACGCTCGGTTTCCACCCGATGGAGACATCTGGGTTCTCTTTGATGAGGAACTGCACTAGGGATTTAATTTTGCCGAAGAAATTCAAAGCTTACCGAATACCCAACTTTTACGTACTGCATAATCATGCGACATGGACGTTGACAATTTTCTGCTTCTCGAAAAGCCACCGACTTGCCACTAATGGTCAGGACTTGAAAAAATGGCGCAGAAGGCCAATGCCTTACTACCACGCCATCCAACCGAAACACTCTTGAAGTATTGTGCAGTTATCCAAAGTAATAAAGAAAAATCCTGTCTGTTTAAAATGAGTTACTAGCCGGGTTCAAAGGCCCTGATGGGTGTGAGCGATGCATCCGTAGCGGGATTTGATGCCCCAGCTCTTTGTGATCGTATTCCAGTGCTTTTCATACAATCCAAAAGGACTTTAAGTTTCGGGGGCAAGTCGGGCTATTTGATCTCTGAGTGTAACGTCACGCTCTTAGAGCAGGAATTAGTAAATGGACGGAGCAAGTCCAATCATTGCCTAAGCAAAAGCTTGGACAAAGACCTCAAGTCACATGATTCATGGTTGACGAATAGTTGACAAGTTTTGCGTGAAACTAGCGAAATAAACCCGATTTCTTCCAATGCTTTTCTTTAAAGTCTAACACTCGACCTTTCCTTCCCGAATGAAAGTCTTCAATTACTCCATTTTATTTCTTCTCAATAGTCACACTATCCCGCTATTTTGAGTTACCTTGAGCCACGTAGAAAGTGAGGTGCAAAATAAAATCCGTTAAAAGTAGCACAATTTTGAATCAGTATAATCAAGTCTAAACGTTAAAAAACTCCCTCTTCGTATTGTATGGAATATTACGCTCCAGTAAGAGCACTTTCATCAACTTTCAAAAATACAAACTTGTAGCTTCCAAATGGTAACTTCAGAGTTATTGAATGATCCAATGTGATGTGTACAATATCGGTAACGATTCTTTGTAAAATGAAGAGAAGAAAATTTTTTTGTAACTTTGCTGGGAGAGTGCAGTACTGGGTCTGCTGCCTAGTTAGATTTGCCTTAACTATAGTTCAAATATTTTAGTCAAGTCCTCTTTTACACTGCTAAAATGTTCAGGAAAATTAATATTACTGTAAAATGGGGTGTTTAGGGAACAGAATTATGTTAATACAACAGAAAAATGAAGCAGTAAATTTTACCGGAATAAGTTAGCGGCCAATCGATACACCACGTGACTTTTGGTTCGAAGTGCGTATAGTTTAGCATTCCCGCTTTCGAGCCACATTTGGTATAGGTGCTAGCAAACTGGGCTGCGAATTCTATTAATTTAGGTTCGGACACCGCTTCTCCCATATCCTACTTTTTATACAGCGTCCTCATTTTTTCTTGCGTAAAATTTTACTGCAGAACAGGATTTACAATAAAAAGTATTGGTTACATCAATGCCAATACTTATTACCGCAAAAATTTTAAGACATTTTTAAATAGTGTATTAATTGCAATTCTGATTGCCAAGTTGTTGCAATTGATGCAGAAACCTTCGCGTCAGTGTTAAATATACGACAAAAAGTTTGAGCATGTTATTGAAGCAAATGGAAAACACATGTAGAACAAATCCTGTGTTTCAATGAAGTTTTTTGTTTCTAGATTGTTGGTTTCCCTTTATTCCATACCTAATATATAGGAGGAAGTATTAAATTCGTGAAAATTTTCAATTTCGAATTTTGACGGATTTGCACGTTTTGTGGTGTGCGCTGAGTCCATTCTGACCATTTTTGGAAAATGTCTGCCGGTCTTTGTGCGTGTCTGTATGTGTGAGACCGGTTTTCTTGTGACACTCTAGAGCAAAACCTACTGTTTGAAACTGAACGAGATTTGATCCACACATGTACCCCCATGAGAATTGATGCATATTAGTTTTTGGTGCCTATTTCTGCAAAGAGGGTGGAGCAATCGAACATTTTCTCCGTTAGGCATGTCTGCTATATGTCAGGAAGTAACGGAAGGAATTAAATAAACTTTGGTCCATATGTTGACAATAGAGGATACAGGTGCTGATTTACAAGTGCATACAGGTGCTGATTTTTCTTAAAGCTTTTTCTCCGCAGGCGGTTGGATTTTTGTCATTTCACTTTTTGAACACGTACACTTGTTCCCTTTTTTTAGAATACTTAGAAGCACACTTTTTGGAACAGTTTTCAAAACACTTTTCAGAATACTAATTTGGTACAACACACTTTTTTTACAACACTGGGAGCGCATCTGAGAAAATCTTTTGAGCACTGACTCATGTCCCTCTTTTTAAAACACTTTGAAGTACACATTTTAAAATATGATTTGAATATCATCTTTTTTCTGATATGTTTCACATTTTACTAATTTTCGCTGTTAATTATAGTGCGTCAATTTCGTGTAGCAGACGTTAGTCGTCGGCACAGTCTTCTAACAGGGATGGCCGTCCTTTTTAAAGGTGACGCCGACCAGCAACGGTTTATTTTCACAAAATATCTACTAGTATCACAATTTCACAATGAGGGGTTCTATCGAATGGTAGTTAAAGAAAACTTAAAATTATGTTGGTACGAAAGAAAGCGATTATTTTATTTGGCTGCATAAATGGTTCCCAATCTGTTCTCAAATGTGTTCCCAAGTTTAAATTTAACAAATATCCTGAGCTGGACGCATTCCGAACAGATTGGGAGCACATTTCAGTGTGTTTTCTTTTTTTCGGAGTACATTCGGAATTTTTATTACTGTACATTCAGGTAACTGGAACACTTTTTCCGAATTGAAGTGTTTTAAACGTGTTTCCAACATTCACTGCGAATTCGCAGCGTACTTGGAAAACTGCGCATTTGTTTGATGCCCTTCACCACAACCAAGAAGTTTAGTTCCAGGTAGGTGGAAGGTGTACTTCTAAGTAGGGTTAATTGGTTGCAAAGCAACATGGGGAAACAGAGAACGAATACAAATTACGGCAATAGTAATAAAACAAATAGTTATCAAACGCTTGAACTTTGAGCAATAAATAATTTTTCAGTTTGTTTTTCTTGTTTTAGGTCTTGGCACGTTTGCTACCTGCTCTATCGTACTTGCCTACTCTACCTGCAGTAGAGCATTCGGCGTTTTCTTGCTGCTTATATCCGTTGGTGCATATGGATTCGCTATCGCCCATTTAGCTTTCATTCCGCTGGATATGAGTCCACAGTTTTCAGGTGATTTGTTGTGTATTTTTTAAAACAATACAGGTAGTTTTCAAAATGATGGAAACACTCTGTGACAAGTGTGTTGGGATTCGGTACTCTGCCGTAAACGTTCTGTTAATAAAGGTGCCTTCTGACTGTAATCACTCACACTGGTGAATCCAGATGGTGGTTGAGTTCTGTGGTCACTTTTGCTGCTATTGTTAGATTTGTAAACATTACAATCCGCTTTAATACCCTTCGGTTTCTTTCACTAAGCTTCTCGTTCATTCCACTATTTTTCTTTGCCGAGCTTGTCTTACCGCACTGTGTGTATGCTGTCATGACTTTAGATACTGTATCTCTAGAAAGGCTAAAAAGTTGAGATGTTTCAGTTACACTTGCACCAACTAGACGCGCTCCAACAATTTGTCCTCTTTTAAAATTTGAGAGGTCCGACATTTTATGCGCTTGAAAAAACTGCAAGACTTCCAGAACTTCAATTAAGCCACCATATACTACCAGAATATGTACATTGCTATTTACGAAAAAAAAAAAGATAGCTAATTTTACTCTTTATAACTTACGAAGCGCATTCAAAAATGTCACTTTTAGTCTCAGGTGTTTCCATTATTTTGATAACTACCTGTATATTGATGACCTGGAATGAAAACCGCGTGTCTAAAAAAGAAAAATATGATCTTAAATATTTTTTGTAGGTTATAAAATTGGATAAACGCGTATCTTCCGCGTTTTCTGTTTCTTCGTTTCTTTTCTGACACAAGATAGCCCAATGATTTAAAATTTCATTAAAGGTACGTTCCGTTAAAGTTTCTTTGGCGCATTTTAAATTTTTAGGTATTTTAGTTTATTTATCAATATTGCAAACTAAAAATGTCGCAGTTGGCAGCATTCAACAACTTGAATTTCAAAGTTCTAGGGTTTCCATATACTTGTAGATGTCACCAATCACTTTAAGCGATTTTTCTATTGTCTCAAAGGTAGAAAGTAAACATGTCGCCTAACCGAGTGACGTACCTTTAACGGAAAAGTACCTAAAACACTTGCAATTTACTTAGGTACTTAAACAAGAGCATTAAAAGGACCCTCAATTTTCCCTCTTAATTCTGATTTTGTGAATAGCAAAACTTAGTATGTACAATGGGGTCGTTTCCAAAATTTTAAAAGTATTTTTTTCTGAAAGAGCATGCTTAAAAACATAGGATCTGACCATTTTTTAATAAATTGGTTTACGTTTAATATTTTAAAAAAATTACTTAAATCGGAGCGCTTTCAATGTTTACATTTCTTGCCGATGACATCACAAATGATGAAATGCCATTCTGTGTTGCCATTCACAGAGCAAAATATTTAATTCGCATCTTTACTTACGTGTATTGGCAACGATATGGTTGATATCAAGCGCAGAGCGCAATTTCAGTTCGCTGCTTGATTATCATAAAGTGGAGACGTAGTAGAAAAATGCGGCAAAGTGCATCATTGACGTCATCAAGACCACGCCTTGTTTGAAAAATCGGACATATAAAAAAAATAATTAAAAAGAAACTGTTGGGAAAATGAAAGTATTTTCTGGGTCCATGTTACTTTTTTGCTCATTCTATCCATTACAATGACTAAAAGAAGTACTTTTGACTGAAGGAAACCACCCCATTGTGATTAACATTCTATCTCCGTGTTTTCTCATGTTAGGTAGAAAAATTTATATAGATTCAATGTGTTCCGGGTTGCTAAATTTATATTAATAAAAGGTGTGACCCTCGAGGTCGTTATTTTGTAATTTTCAGGTTGATATTAGTTCATGGAGTGATAATTTGATTCTTTATGTTTTAGGTGTGGTATCTGGACTGATGAATTCGATTGGAGCTCTTGTTGGAGCCGTTTTTCCAATTATTGCTGGTTATATAGTTAAAGAAAAGAATGTAAGTATCATATACTTTTTTCAGGCAAATATAGTGTTTTTACATATAAGCTTAATTAGTAACGTGGTTGTAAATTTGAAATCTTGAAATCATTTCTATACACTTTGCTCAGGCGATGAGAAAATACATATTTCGTAAAACTATATTTTCATTTTGATAATTTCTCAGCCACTCGTAATTTACTACGAGATTACGAGGAATTAAATTAAGTTGCGATTTAAATGCTTTTTTGTAAGGAACAAAAATTATCTCATATTAGTAAAGCAACTGGTTTCAAATTAGTAATGGAATTGGATCTTTTCCGTTATAAGAACTTCACTGCAGTGGAAGTGTAAAGAGCAGTATCTCATAAACGAATTTAGGACTGAGTTCCTGGAGGGGAAGGGGGGGGGGCAGGATATTTTTAAGCTACATTTTTATTGCCCCCCACTCCCATGTTTTTGTCTGTTAGGAAACTTTGTAAAATGGATATAAAATTCTGCATTTTGAAGCCTTATAAAGGTTAACTGGATAGACACAGAAATTGAGAACTAGATTATACAGTTGTACAGTATTGTTCAAACTTTGTAAGAAGCTGCTATTTTAAGTTTGAAAGACAAAAAACTAGAGATTTCTCATTACAACAACTTTTTTTTAATTATAAGTAGTGCAGAAAACGAAAAGTAATAGAGGTAGTGTATCAGTTTTTTTCCTGGCTAAACAGATGAACAATATGCAGTAGAAGTTATTGAAGCCCACTTTGCTTACGATTTTCAAAGACTTATCTAAGAATTATTTTCAAGGTCTCTAGAATAAATAAAATTATTTAACGCACTTCATTTGTTCTTTCTAGTTTCTGATATTTTAGTATTTGATTGTAAATTTTTGCAGTCCAGTTCTAACTTTGTGAGAAATAGCTATTTTAAATTTAAAAGAAAAAAGAAACCATAGCTTTCTCATGACAACAACTTTTCTTCAGTTGCAAGTGGGGCAGAAAACGAAAAGAAATAGAAGTAGTGTGTATTTTTTTCCGTGCTAAACAGATAGACAATATGCAGAAGAAGTAAGATAAAAGTAATCAATACAAAAGAATTTCCAAAATACTGCATTCGGGATTGAATAAATAGCAAGATATGAAACATGTGAATCACAAAAATTTATTTTAAATAATATGTTACAAACGTGAGAACCACGATTTTTACATTTTTAATACAGGATGTGGCAAGCAGCTAAATTTGACAAATTTTGGCATTCCTCCCCCACTACCATTTGTTAGAAATTTTAAAATTTAAGGTTTGTAGCCACACGTTTCCAAATATTCAAGGTTTTCAAGCACTTAAAAATGAAATTAGTTTTTTCAAGCAATTTTCGTTTTTTAAGGAACGAGTCATGATTTTTTTTGTTTGGGGAGTTAGGGACCCACTTCAAAGCAATAGCTTGTTTATCTTTTAGGCGAATTCGGCCCTGTTTGTAATTCACTCTTACGTGCAAAATTTTGCTTGATTATTTATAATTTTTACGAAAATCCGTCAGTTTTTACGGTTAAAGGATATTTACGATTTTACCAATCTTTGTTAAGTTTTTATAGACTTTTAATAAATTTCAGTAAATTTTTCCAAAACTTTTGATGACTCTACTTAGATTTCAATAATGACAAGGACTGACTCACTTAGATGATTATGACTTACCTTACTTTTTAAACAGTATTTATAAAGTAAGTAAACTTGTACTCTCCCTCTAAGTAAAAAGATTTATTTAAGCAGAATACTCAGATAACTGAAATTTATTCAGTTTGCGGTAGTATTTATTTTCTCTCTTTTAAATAAAGAGAGAGAGAGAAGGAAAAAAAACTATGTTTTTTAGAATTTCTCAAAAAGCCAATTAATCTACTAAGAACATAAATATTTTGCACAAATAATACTTGAAATGTGGACACAAATCATAACGAGTAGATCGTTCTGTTAGCGCGAATGGGGGGGGGGGGGGGGGGGGGGGGGGGGAGGAGTTCTCTTTGCTTTAGGTTCTAATTTGTTAAAATAATCGTCAATGATTATGAGTGTTGCAATTGAATGTATAGCTCGTTAGCATATATTTTCATTCATATACTTGTCCAAATGGTTTTCAGTCCAAAATAGTGTAATTTAGACACATTTTCAACACCCCAGTGACAGCTGTACTATTTGTATTTAATGTTCTTTTTTTTCCTTTTCTTTTCTCCCATGAGAAAAGAACATTCGCTTTTCTCTTCATTTTTATTGAACTATTCAAAAAGGAAAAAGTCATGATTTTCTTGTTTCAAGATTTTGGAAGATATGTTGTTACTGTATAAAGTCCTCTCAAAACTGGGGGGCATTGCCCCCTTTGCCCTCCTCCCTATAAAGCCACCCATGCCCTTCTGAACTATTAAAAAAGAAAAAATAATAATATTTTTTATTTTTGGAAGATGTGTTGTTAATACATAAAGTCCTCCCAAAACTGGGGGGGGCATTGCCCCCCCATAAATCCGTCCATGCAGTATCTGCAGAAATAAGCTTTTGAGGTGGTTGAAGAAAGGCGTTTTGGATTCCCCACTAAAAACAGTGGGATTTTGGAATTTGACGTTTCTTTAGTGCTTTATTTTCAACAGAAACCAAACAAGTGAGCTTGCACAATGAAACAAAGAGCAACAAATAATAAAAATGAAAGAAAAAAAAAAGGAGCAGATACTGTTCTTTACTTTCCCACGGAAGTACAATGGTTTTATTAGTGCTTAGAATCTTGTTTGTTTTCTAAATTGGCGAAAACAGAAAAATGTTGTTCACGTTGCCTCCATTTTTGTTTCATGTATGAGTATGTCTGTCTGTCTGTCTGTCTGTATGTATGTATGCCTACATACATACAGACATACACTTACATATATGTCCTAGTTCGCACTAAAAATCTTTTGTTTCTTTCTTCTAGGCTAACTCTATAGAATGGGAAAAAGTATTGTTCGCTTCTTCTTTTATCAACGTGGTGGCCATGATTTTATTTATGGCTTTTGGAAGTTGCCAGTTACAGCACTGGGGTGGTGCAGAAGAGAACGATAGAATTTCCCAAGATGTCACCGAGGGAAGTGTTAAAAAGATTAAAAAAACAACTTCAGATAACACTTTGAACTCACAAAACGGTGGAAATTCGCAAAAAGTTACTGACAGTAAAGTTTTAAAGATTCAAGAATCAACTTCATATAGCAATTTGAACGATCAAAACAGTTCAAGCAAAAGGAAAGTTTCTTTTGCTTAAATAGTGCATTGATTCTGAAGTCATGGGATATTTATTTCTTTCTGTATGAATATGAATATAATTTACTTTGCGTGGATTTTAAAAACATTTTGTGAGTGGTGTACGGCATAAAATTTGTTGCTCATGGAAGCAATAGCACAAAGCTGTGACTAGTAAAGTGAATGGTCTGCATTGTTAAAATCTTATAAATAGTATAGATTTATTTTAAACAGCATGCAGAATTTTCAACCGTTCATAGTTCACATTTATAAAAAAAATATTTACTTTACAATAAAATTTCGTTTTCCAGAATCTGCTACAAGTTTCCAAGTGACGAAATCTTTTGTCTCATTATAAGCTAGTGAGCCCTTTTTGCAGCGTGTTATGGAAAAAATCGAGTCAGGTTGGAGGAAAGGTATGGGGCTGGCTGCATTGAGAAACATATATTTTCTCTTTTTCAAGTAATATACAGTGGAATCCGCTGAATAGGACCACCGGTTAATAGGACCAGCCGCTTATTCACCAAACACTAAAGAACCAAATCATTTCCCATTACATAACCCTAAAATAATTCCTATTATTGGGACCAAAAATCCGCTTAATCGGACCAAAAAACATGAGAAGAAATGAGAGAAAAGACTAGAAATTGTGCGTTTAGAGCGAATTTCATCAGCAAACTTAGTAAATATTTCATTAAAATTAATATTTCTTGTAAATTTCAATAAAGTCCAGCGATTTATCAAATAGATTTGTTTTATCAAATTTCAGCCAGTTAGCGGCACTGTTTCAGAAAAGGTCAAAGTTCAGTGAAATTTTTCATTTCTTCATTTTAGTTAACACGTATAATAAAGAAAATTATTTCAATGAAATACTATAATTGTAAAACATGTAATTTTATTATTTTGGAATTACTAGTAACTGTTAAGTACTGTTTAGAATTTTTCACTTTTGTTTTTTATTTCCTTCTGCTTATTGACTTGAATTGATATCGATCGAAAATTACATAATTGAAACCGTATCGTTCTCAACACGTTGTTAAAGGGGAGAAAAAGGTTTGTTTACGTAGTGAAAATATCACGTAAAGATTTAACATTAGCTGAGAAAATTGATTTCTTAGATCAGATTAAGAAAACTCCACCAAATAGTAGTCAGCGTCTACGTGAAGAACGACGAGGATCTTCTCAAAAAACGGAAGCGTGAAGGCAAGGATCCAGATGTCGAAGAAGCCCTTAATGAATGGTTTACATTTGTTACCAGACGCAGTGTGCGAGTAAGTGACCCAATGTTAAAGTTCAAAGCAGAAGAACTCGCCAAAAAGCTGAGTCACAATGATTTCAAAGCTACGGACGGTTGGCTGTCTCGATGGAAAGTTAGACGTGACATAAAATTCAAGAGAGCACATGGTGAGAAAGAAAGTGCTGACAGTGTTGGAGCTGAAGAATGGAAATCTACAAAACTACCCGAGCTTCTTGAAAAAATTTCAGCAAATGACCACTACGATGCCAGGAACGGACAAGAAGAAGCTGTTGGTTATAGGAAAAAGCTCCAATCCTCGCTGCTTTAAGGGAATCAGAATTGACAGTTTGTCCGTTGTATATCAGGCAAACAGAAATGCATGGATGACATCTGCTCTTTTTCAAGAATGGCTGAAAGATTGGGACTGAGTTTTTCAACGCCAGCCAAGAAAAGTGTTGTCAAGAAGGTGACCTTCTTGACAACTGTTCAGCACATTCCCATTTGGATTGCTTGAAGAACATCGAACTAGAATTTCTTCCTCCTAGGACCACAGCTTTGCTTCAGCCTATGAACATGGGAATCATCAACAATTTGAAGACCTTCTATCTTGCAAAATTAGTTAATCACATCCTTGAAGCTATTGAAGACATTTTGCTGAGCTCATCGTCAACAGTCAGAGAAATCTGTACTAAGGTCAACATTCTACAAGCTATCACATTTGTGGCTGATAGCTGGTAAAAAGTGAAGCCTGAGATCATTCAAAACTGTTTTTCTCACTAAGGTTTTAAGAGTTTGGGGATGAGCGTTGACATTGAATGTGAAAATATTGCAGAAAATTTGGGACTTTAACATGTCGAAAATTGCGAAGAGTTTTTAAACATCGACAGAGAACTTCAATGCTCCGATGAAAATGAAGATTACGAAGCAGTAATTGTTGATCGAATAGCATCAAAACACGTAACAGAAACGGAAAACCAGGAAAGCGATGATAATGTGTCTATCACGCTGGAGAAAGTAACAACCCAAGATACAAGGAGATGAGTTGAAACTTTGCGTCACTATTTCATGCAAAATGAAAATGAAGGCAGTCCCATGGATGCGTTAGGCATTTGTGCTGATTTTGTTCAAGTGCAGTCCGTCAAAAGAATGCAACAAATTACATTGGATATTTTTTTATACCGCTAATTGACATGTTTGGTAGGATTTTGAAAAATGTGTAATTCATGTGTATTATGTATTGTTCATCTACTGATTAACGTTAGGTTAACTTGTTTTAATTTTTTTCAATGAATAAATTTTATACACAGCGTTATTACTTGTTTGAATGCTGTTTTAAAACAGTATGCATATTACAATTTTAAAATATAATGTGTAGCATGTTTGGTTGCACTACTGAGGTAACTTCGCTTAATCGCACCAGCCGGTTATTAGGACCAAAATCGCCCCGTCCAGATGTGGTCCTATTATCCGGAATCGACTGTATTTAGTTACTTTTTTTTGAGACAAATATTGAGATTATATCAAGAATTTTCGTTTTAGTTTTAAAACCTGACAACAAGCGAAGTGATAGAAAAATATTTGCGTATGTTCGTTCTATATGGAGCGTAATTTTATGCTTTTGATAAACTTTTATCTAAAATCATTAAAAACTGGCACAAGCTCTAATTTTTAATACAGACGGAAAGTGCATTATTTAGAGAATAGTTCTCTATTGGAAAGTAAGAACGAAATTGAAGATTCTATTTATTATGAGACGTTTTCTGAGGTGGGGTAAATTGGGTCTACGATAAGGCTCAGCTAAGTGTTGCATTACGCTGATTCTTTTAGGTTAACGCTTGCCAAAGGTTAACGCTCTATATTTTGTAATAAAATGACAAAATAAAACCTTTTTTCATTTATTATAACCTTAAAAAATCCCTCATGTATAAAAAGTCTATTTTTTTTTTTTTACAATTTCACATTTCACTCTCTGAATATAGTTTAAAATGAACAAATTGACGGAAAAAAGGTCAAAAAAAAAAAAAAATTTTTTTTTAAATAATAGGTAAAAATATATAATGTACTAGCAAAAATACCCGGCGTTGCCTGGGTCAGTAATAATTGTTAGAAAAAATCGTTACTTGCTTTTGTTTTTTGTTTTAAGTGAAAGAATTTAAAACACATCTTTTTGACGTGATTAAAAATCGAGTTTCTTCCTTACCCATAAAACTAAAATAGCAATAAGTATAAAGAACAAAGTAGCATTGATTTAGAAACGAAAGCACTATATTTAAGCATATACAAATTTAAAAAACATGAAATTAATCTTCTCATATTTAAAAAGATTAATCTGTTGATACTTTTTTTTTTAACATGGAGTCTAAAACCTTCTCTGTATGGCTAATGAAGTACGAAGTGATTAAAAAAAAGTAGCTGCGCTCGTAATCCCCTTATACTTGCTTAGTTATTTCGGGAAATTTCAATCATTGTGACTCTTGGTGCGATTTTACCGAATTTGCGAAAGTCGTTTCGGGGTACCTTCGATGATGCTCCCCCATTCTTTCCTTACTTTGTAAAACGATATGATATTAGAGATATCGTCGCCAGATGCTGAGATATTTTTGGTCACCATAAAATGGCGCTAAACAGTTTCATCCGAAATGTTAACAAAATAAGTAATACAATTTGGTGATTGGTTGAAATTGTGCAAAAAGGAAAATTAATGGAAGTTTTTGTGCTGTTTATGGATTTGCCTAATTTAGTTGCTGGATTATTTAACACAGTAAAAAAAGTCTTTTGAAAATTCTTTGATTGGCGATATTTTGTTTACATGGTGAAAGCTGAGAAACATTATGACGTAGTCTTCGGCTTCAAAAACAGCAACGTTGAAAAAACTGCCAAAGCTACGGAAATCTTTCTGCAAAAATTTTGGCGATCTGATGGTTGTTTGGATAATGAGTAAGTGTTCAATCAGCATAAATAATAATAAAAACCATTAATTACATTAAAGTTCCGTTTAAATGGAAAATCATCAGCCAAATCATGTATTATTTGCCAATCTTGCGCAAAATTTTACTTCAAGATTTGACTTGAGAAAAGCCTTGAACAATCAAAAGCAAAGGAAGTCAACAATACAACAATTGTCACTATCGACAGGGAGTTGAGATGATACACTAAATACTGTATTGAGTTGAGGAAAGCCTTCGAACATGGATCTAAAAAGCTCATAACTCGTTTTTTATTCTACTTAGAAATTTCGAACAGGTGCCATCTTCAGCAGAAAAATCAGAGCTTTCGATGGACATATAATGTAAATATGTGCAAGTATTTTTTCATCCCAATATTAGAGAATTTATACAAAAATTGTGTTTTATTGCCCCCCTAAGGGGGTTTTGCCCCCCATAACGGGACGAAAACTACCCTATGTGTTATTCTGATGCATAAGCTATATTATTGTAAAGTTTCATCAAAATCCGTTCAGTAGTTTTTGCGTGAAAGAGTAACAAACATCCATACATCCATACATCCATACAGACAAACTTTCGCATATATAATATTAGTAAGATTTTGCATTTGTATCGCTAAATGTAACCAAGGTATTTATTTCACTGTATTCTTTTTTCAAGAACACTATCTACACATTTTTTACCTATAGTATAGTTTTGTTTAAATATTCTAAAGTAGCCCAACTTTTATCCACAATTGGGGAAAGTGGGGATATCAAAATATTAAACGTGATACTGAGAGAAAACAATCAAGCAAAATGAAATGGCTCTGCTTCATGCTTAATCTATATTAGAGCAAGAGCCCGTGCTTACGTCATAGTATAAAGACCCAAAATTTTTCTGCGTAAGCACATCACAATAAGTAAGAAAGGTGAACTATTATTTAAGCTGAGTCGCGCAGACTTTTGCAAGGGAGAGGTAGCAAAAGGTACTTCAAAAACGAAACATCGTTGAGTCATTCCACGTCAAGTGACTTCGTCGTCTCCACCCGACCATCTCCGATTTGAACGAAATTTTAGAGAGGTGCAGACATGCCTTAAAAACAAACCTATACAATGAGAAATATTCTAGGTAGCAAAAATGTCACGTTCGTCACATTATAGTAATTTAGATTCAAAAACCATTTTATGTGATTTATACTGAATTTAATAGCATAAATATTACACAGAAATTTTATTCTTTCACAAAATTCCGCCAAACCACAAGTAAAGGATTACACTGGTCAACAATGTTTCTGTTCCTAATTAAGTAAGTAGTGACTTTTATATTTTAGGGGGTGCTGAAAAAAAATATGACAATAAAAATATTCCATAACCCACAGATTTTTGAAAAATCCAAAATCTTTAAAATCTTAATTTAATGACATTTTTCCAATACATGTACAATATTTTTGTCATTTACCTTTTTATAAACAATTACAAAGCTTAAAACTAGTATAAAACACAAAAAATAATATTGTTTAAAATGTTAAAGAAGAATGGAACAGTTTTTTAATGAAAAAAATAATGATACTTGCAAAAAAAATTCTTAAATTTCATAATTTATGTAGCTGTAAATGCCTTAACTGCGAATGCTTCATTATTGGCACTAACATAAACTTAAATAAGATATAATATTCTAATAAGATTCCAACAGTAATCCCGAGCTTATTAGGAGTAAACCGTTTTTGTTATCCCGCTTAAATTGTAGAAATATCCTGGTAGAAACGCTTCCCATGCTCGTTGTTCACAGCTTCCATACTTTCAGGAAACAAATATTTCAATGACATTGGACATCCTAATTTTTTTGTAAATTTTTAACTTGGCTTAAATTAATTTTTCATAATTACGACTTTTATTATTTCCTAAGAACTGAGCCACAACATTTTTATAACCAATCCAGCTGTTTTTCTTAAATCATTTAAACTTGCTTCAGAATTTTGGTCCTTCATAAGCTTTCTTATGTGTGGTTCAATGAAAATACCCTCCTTGCTTTTTGCACAAATGAGTGATTGGAACTGTTCTTACAAATATTGAACCAACTTTATGTGTAAAGGTGGGATAATTTTTTTTTAAATCGATTAGAGGAACGTTTTGCATATTTTTTTCTTCACTGCAATATATTGTTTGCGCTCGGGTGATTTCTTTTTTGATATAATGTTCATGTATTGCCCTGCTGTTTCACTCACACACAAAATAGCAGTATATTGTATAATCAAATTGCATAACAATGAGAACGGTAACTACTTTAAAAAAAAAAAAAAACTGCTCATATGCTTCAATTATGGTGTGAATAGTCAATTTAATGAATCAATATCTTCATATTTTCTTAGTATTCTTCCATTATGCAAGAATAATCTATGGGCACCGATGGCAGAGCATTTCCACGTGCCGAAAGACAACTTCAACTACCGTGATCTTGCGTGAAACCAAAATGATACGTAGCGCCATCTGCTCAAGTTCGCATACATAAAATTTATCAACGTGAATTCGGTTTCTACTCTGTTGTTACATGTTCTATCGCTGTAATGAGTAAAAAACTGTGTCTATGGATCAAATGTATCTAAAAGAAAAATATAATAAACTTTTAATTGCTATAAGATAGCATATATAATCCAAAACTTATAAATGAAATTTCCTAAAATTGGAGGGTGATAGAAGAGTTTTGCAAATATATTCCTTTTCAGCACCTTAAAATCTATAGGACACACCCAAAGTACATTGTGGAACAGAAAATTCGATAAAATTTGCTTTTCAGTGTTATTAGACGTTTAAAACTCATGTTATGCAACGAAACAGAGCCTCTGAATGTTATGTTCATCACGATGGAATGACCCTGTACCCTTCTAAACGTTAAGAAGTAAAAGATAACCAAATGCAAAGAAACGGTGATTTATTTTCAAATTTGAACCACTCGTGACCCTTTCAATTAATAACTAAGAAAAAAACATAGAGGATTTTTTTATTATCGAATCGAGGTGATCATCGCTGTAATCATCAGGATCGTGGAAGAATCAACACCACACCATACTACATCTATGCACCACACTATAGTCGAGGCAAACCTAACCTGGTAGCATAAAAACAACTTTCACTCTGTTGGAGACCATGAAAAAATTTGGAAACTACTGACGGGCTGCCACGTGAAAACCTCATCCATCTGTTTTATTTATAGACTAACTTGCTGCGTTGCCCGGCTTTGCCCGGTTCACCTTGAAAATAAAAATTGTGTCAAGTGACGATATTCAACAAGCAGGAGTAAAAAATAAATAAAAAAACATCATGATTTCCCTTCCAAACAATGACGACAGATATTAAAATACTTTTAAGAAATTAAATCCAGAAAGATGGATTTAAAATGCGTAACCATGGAAACACAAAATAAAATAAGTTTAATTAATTAAAATGCGAAAGAAAATGGTTCACAGTTTGAATGGAATCGAGATTTCTTAAACTTGATTTAAAAACGATTCTAACTTTTTTTTCCTTTCCAGATAAAAGCTTATTTTTTCGACCATAGGTCGAGTTTAATCTGGAGTAAAAATGGTAGCTTTTTCCAATGGCGTCAAAAAGAAAGCTGGGGGACAATTCCTTCACTTTTTATTGATTTATTTAATGAAGAAAGTAGTGCCTAAATTTCAGCTAAGCCTAAAAAAATTCGAGCTAGAAACGCAAATAACTCCCGCCGTAATAAAGTTAGAGCATTGATACAAATTGCGTAGAACGCGGAAAATTTTACCCTTTCTAACGATATGCAATATTAATATGTGAAAGTAATTTTTCACCCCCATATTTGAGAATTTATGTGAAAATTGGACGTAAATTCGAATAAAAAAAGAACTATTCATCGAATTTTCTTCGAACTGATCTGCAAACCTTTTCAGGACTTAAAGGAACAAATTGTGAAAATTTCAGCGCAATCGGCCGGGTAGTTCTCAAGTTTTGCGAGTTCAAACACACAGACGCTTTTTGGGGACTTCATTTTATACAATGTAGACATATATGAATAAATTCTATACCCGTTTTGCACGGAGACACGTTTTTCATCTCAATAATTATAACCTTAAATTTAAAAAAGAAACAAATGAAATGACCATCGTAGTTTGTAGCTGGATGGTGTCAGAATATCGTAATATTATTGACCATCAAAAAAATAAGCTGGTCTTCTACTAATCCCAAGTTACAAAACTTCATTTTTTTTAGAAATGTACATTTTGTTTTAAGTTGTTAAGATAATAAGAGTAGAGCTATGGCAACCCTTTTGCTGCTCACAAACCAAACCATGTGACTGGTGTGTATCCTAGCAACGGCGGGTGTTGATCGTAGCAGACGACGTCTTCCATACCTAAGGAAATTATGTTTGCCAAGCGCTAAGTCTATTTTCTTATTCATAACATTCAAAGAAATATGGTTCACTATTGCTGCGCATTTCTTTGCAAAGAAAAATATGTAAAAGGATTAGCTGTAACATTTCACAAGTATGCAACATTATTAATGTTACATTATATTTCATTTCTTGCAATTTTTCTTTTTCGAGCCGTGTTTCGCTATAAAGTTTATGGCTATTTCTATTAAATATTAAGTTAGGGGAAGGTTGCCGTCAATGAACCACATAACAGTTTTCGATTTTCTTGGAAAGGAAATTCAATTCAAATTTCATGTTAATTATAGGAACAATTTCTCAGTATATTTCTCTTTTAATAATAAAATTCACTTTCATGATAAATATACACAATAAAGAATGAAAATTTAAAAATAAATATTTTAGCACGTGGTGCATTCGGGGCAACCGGTTGCTATGGATGGACCACATTCTCAAATTAAAAGAGTCACTGCGTAACTAACAAATATTTATAACAGGCGATCAATAAACACTACAAATAACAATAAGTTATAGAAAAATATATTTATTTTCTAAAATGTTTTATTTTTGGATAAGAGGAACATAAAAAATCTCATCACTCATCCAACACACAGCTGTTTTCATCACACCTCGTTCACCACTTGATATTTTCCTAATCTGTGCAGCACTGTTCTTAGCTAATATCTATCTCATCAAAAACAACCCTGTTGTAAACATTTCTCCGCCAAAAAAAACTTTGACTTTTCCCGCACAAAAAAAAAAAAAAAAAAAAAAGGCCTGCATTCTAAACCCCAATTTGATAGCTAGTTCGCCCGCCAAGTATCTCTGCCAAACTATCATCCGCCCTCTTCGCCTCTTTCATCACACCTACTTCCATTAGAACCTCCTCTCACCTTAAACTCCTCAGAAATATGGATAGATCCTTTAAATTGTTTATCCTGTTCCGCAGGAAGCTTTTTAAAGTGAAGTGGTGGCTTGGTGAGCAAAAAGTTTCTAGCCAAACAAGATAATTTAAAGGATCTATCCATATTTCTGAGGAGTTGAAGTTGGGAGGAGGTTCTAATGGAAGTAGGTGTGATGAAAGAGGCGAAGAGGGAGGATGATAGTTTGGCAGATACTTGACGGGCAAACTAGATATCATTGGGGTTTAGGATGCAGGCCTTTTTTTGTGCGGAAAGTTAAAGGTTTTCTTTGCGGAGAAATGTTTACAGCAGGGTTGTTTTTGATGAGATATATCTTTTTGCATTGATATTATTACTTTGTCTGTATTTTTAGAATTGAGAGCTTCAAGGCTTCAAGTCAGAAAATTTTCAGTTGAAACAACGCTGTTTTGTGTTTTTAACCGACGAAAAAACGGAGGAGGTTCTCAATTCGACACGTATATATATATATATTTTTTAATGTATGACCACGCATAACTTTTTACAGAACAGTCTGATTTTGATAATTCTTTTTTTATTGGAAAGGGTATACCCCGAAGGTGGTCCCATAAAAATTTTGAAAAAAAATTCCTACCCTAAGGGTGGGAAAAGGGGGTTGATTTGTTGTTCACTCACAGATTTTTAATGTATGACCACACATAACTTTTTACAAAATAGTCCGATTTTGATAATTCTTTTTTTATTGGAAAGGTTATACCCTGAAGTTGGTCTCATATGAATTTGGAGAAAAAATTTCTACCCTAAGGGTGGGAAAAGGGGGAGATTTGTTGTTCACTCACAGATTTTTTTATATATGACCACACATAACGTTTTACAGAATAGTCCGATTTAGAATATTCTTTTTTTTATTGGAAAGGGTATAGCCTGAAGTTGTTCCTATATAAATTTGAAGGAAAAAATCCTACCCTAAGGGTGGGGAAAGGGGGGCAATTAGTAGTTCACTCTAAGATTTTTTGATGCTGAATTGGGTATAACAAAAAAAAAAAAAAAAAAAAAAACCTCACGATGAATGAGATGCAGACTTGTATGTCTCTCGTGTGTACTGTCTTGAGCAGGTAAACGACAGTATCTGCAGAAATGAGTTTTCGAGATATTTGAAGAATTGTGCGCTGGATTCAGTACTATCAACTGGGAAATGTTGGAATTATATTTTTTTAGCGGAAACCAAATAAGTTAGTTTGTACAACAAAGCTAACGTACAAACAATGATGACAAAATGCAAAAAAAAAAAAAAAAAAAAAAAAAAAAAGAAAAAGATAAAATTGCAGTTATAGCCCTTTACCTGCACACGGCAGCAGGGTTGGCCGGATTGGACCCAATTGGGTTGGACCCAATGGGTTTTTTTGAAAAAACCCATTTAAAAAAACCCATTATTTAGCCCACTTTTGGGTTTTTTAAATTTTTTGAGAAGTTTTTTTAAAAAATTAATTGAAATACTTTCACAATTTAAACTTCTTTTTCATTTCTTCTTCACCTCAGACATTGGACATAAAAAATGAATTTTTTGAAATAGTATTTCTCAACTGTTAACAGCATTAAAAAAATGTTTCAAAGATTTTAAATAAATATCTTTAACTTTTTTCTTTAACTGATAAATAAATGGACTCAAATTATTTTGACTAAGTCCTGTCACGTCTGATTTTCCCAATATTTGCAGATTGTACAGAGGAAACTACTCTAGCTAAAAGGCTTTCATGTGAATTATTTCCTGCAAACAAACACGTGGCAAATCTCGAATAAACACAAGGTATATTTTATAGAAATTAACAGGTTTTTCAAACGGTCGGGCAGAAAACAGAACAGGATGTACAGTATTTTCATTATCTTATAAAAAAGTTTAATATTTCTTAGTTTGTACACAGAAATAGAAAAACTGGCAACATAAAATTGAAAGAAATATCTTGATTAAGCTGGAATTCAGTAAAAAGGGAGTAAAAACTATTTGAGGTTCTACAGTAGTTTTGCATAACAAAATGAAATATAGGAAAGTAAAATGCAAAAAAAAAAAAGTAGTAGCAATTAAAAACGAACAATAGATTTTCTCACTCGAGAAGTAACTTTGCCTTAACTGTTGGTAATCATGAAAACTAAAAAATCTGAAACTTCACCATTCTTGGGTTTTGTCGTCTTTTATACTTTTCTTCAGAAAACGCTGGATTTTAACTAGTTTTCCAGCTTTTTTACCCCAAGACAATTTTTGCGCTTTGTCCATATACTTCCGCTACAATATGCTACAAGTACCCCACGTTTTCCCTAAAAAAAGACAAAAAAACCCACATTTCTTTTAAAAAAACCCAGCTTTAGTTGGGTTTTTTTGGGTTTTATTTAAAAAAACTCAAAAAACCCTGGGTCCATGGGCTTTTTAAAAAAAACCCGGGTTTTTGCCAACCCTGCACGGCAGTGTAGACCTCTCAATCTCTGGTACTTGTGATTAGGGTTAGTTTTCAGTGCCAGTCGTCAAACATTTTTTATATTCAGGACTTGTATGAAAAAATAGGGCGAAGTTTAGTGATGGTGACATGCTATTTTTAACCGACGAAAAAACGGAGGAGGTTCTCAAGTCGACACGTACCTGTATATATATATTTTTTAATGTATGACCACACATAACTTTTTACAGAATAGTCCGATTTTGAATATTCTTTTTTTATTAGAAAGGGTATAGCCTGAAGTAATTCCCCTATAAATTTGAGGGAAAAATTCCTACCCTAAGGGGGGGGAGGGGGTGATTAGTTGTTCACTCCAAGATTTTTTGATTCTGAGTTGGGTATTACAAAAAAAAAAAAAAAAAAAAAAAAAAAGCTCACAATGAATGAGCTTCAGACCTGTATGTCTCTCGTGTGTACTGCCGTGGGCAGGTAAGCGGCAGTATCTGCAGAAATGAGTTTTCGAAATATTTGAAGAAATGTGTGTTGGATTCAGTAGTACTAACAATAAGAAAATGTTGGAGTTATATATTTTTTTCAGCGGAAACCAAATAAGTTAGTTTGTACAACAAAGCTAACGTACAATAAATGACAAAATGAAAAAAAAAAAAAAAAAAAAAAAAAATGCAGTTACTGCCTTTGACCTGCCCACGGCAGTGTAGACCTCTCAATCTCTGGTATTTGTAATTAGGATTAGTTTTTTAACCGACGAAAAAACGGAGGAGGTTCTCAAGTCGACCCGTATATATAAGTTCTTTTTTTCATGTATGACCAGTCATTACTTTTCACAGGTTCGTCCGATTTTGATAGTTCTTTTTTCATTGGAAAGAATTTTCCCAGAAGTTGTTCCCATATAAATTTGGAAAAGAATTTCGTAATGATTGGCGTTGTTTTTGAAGAACTGAAGATTTTTCTTTACCTTGATTTAACTTTTTTAGTGTATTTTCGGGTGTTATCGTAATTGGTGTCAGTGAAAAAACATTCCCAGTTGACACACTTACAGATGTGTTTTTAATGATCAAATTTCTACGCACGATATTATGCAGTTCATGGATACTAGTAAATCGTATACAACATGAAGTACCTCTCGTTGGAGCTTTGAAACCTTTTAGACTTCGCGCGTGGGAGTCAAACAACCAGTAAGAAAAACCTCCAGGATCTGGTCTGCAATGGACGGCTACAGTTGTATTATTCATAGTAAGTATGGCATAACTATGATCCCTAAATACATTTATTAGAGCGTTTAACAAATTCGGAAATCCTTCTCCACTATTGTCGTTGTCTGCGTGACCATTAAATGATGATTCATGAAGAATATTAATATGAACTTTTCGATTATTGTATATGATACTTGGTAAAAGCTCAGTTGCAGCCAAATAATCTATGTGTGCTTCTTCAGGATTGGGGTTAACCCGAGCCGCAATACAGTCTCTATAATACTTATCTCCTACCAGAAACATATAATCTATGTCACTTTTGCACCAATCATTAGGATTGATCAAAGAAATTGCCACAATAGCAACAGTTGCAATCCCTGTGCATTGTCGACCACGTGACTGTGGACTAAATCGTTCATTGCCCTAATGAAAGGACCCATGTAGTATAGATACACTATTTTGCAAGACAGTATAGTTATTTTTATTAACAGTTGACCGTTCAACAATTGGTTCTTCACTGTCATGAACATGTGCGGGTTCGTCAGCAATTTGTGTTATCGTAGAAATATCGATCATAGTAGGAAAATGCACACAAACATCTTTATACAGTGCATTATTCTTTAGGAGTCACTGCAATGCCACTTGAAGTTTATCTATATAAATTTGAAACTCCCTAGAATGTTCTAAATTTTCACGACTTTCTACTACGAGCACTAATCCAGTTTGATTAGGTTCAAGCGGAAGTTGTTCCGCCAGCTCGAACACATCCTGAGCAAAAAGGATTGCCTGCCCTTCGCACCAGTCTTGGCTCAAATGATTTTGAACTTTTATTATTTTAAGAAATGGCACTACTCTGCAAATAAATCGTTTCTCAATTTCCGATAACTCATCAATTTCTGTAGGTATTGCAGCTACCGACATTTTGTTTCAATAGGCCTGGGGTGGATTTTTATGTTTTTAATATTGTTTGAGCATCGTGAACAAGTAATTATATTACCTAAAGCTATCAGTTCGTTAGGCAAAATAGAGCCTAAATTTTTAGTTTCCAATTTCCTACGTTGCTGAGGATACAAATTTTTTTTGCATATTGAACACGACAAGTCAGCATAAACATTAATTGATTTCTTAAAGTTTTCTGCGTTACACTGGTTTCTTCGCTCGCGAGCTGCTTGTCGCATGGCGCTCAGACGATTAGTTCTCTCCTCGGAAGATTCGTGAAGTACCACCATTGCTGAACGGTTACGAGCAGCATCCAAACGCAGTATACGTTCGTCCTCAATTTCATTTGAAACTCGCTCTCTTATCAGATCTAAACGATGAGCGCGTTGCTCTTCACTCTCATTTGAAAGTCGCTCTCTTATCATATCTAAACGACGAGCGCGCTGCTTATCACCTTCTTGCAATAACCTATCGTTATTGTAGCTTCTCATTCTCGACAGTCTTTCCTCGCGCTGACCTAAACTCTCCTGTGAACGTGTTAATGTAATTATCTTTCTATTTGCTTCCAACCTTTTTTCTTTCTCATTAATAGATTCTTCTAAACATCTTTTCCTCATCCGAGCAGCATTTTTTGTAGGCCTACCCATGTTAGTATATAAAGCCTGCTTTTTTAAAATTATTTATGTAACACAACAGATAATTGTTAAAATACGATTATATATATATATATATATATATATATATATATATATATATATATATATATATATATATATATATATATATATATATATATATATATATATATATATATATATATATATATATATATATATATATATATATATATGTTATAAGCTAAAGTAAGGTAGGTAGCTATTTTAAAAGTAATCAAAAATATAAGCATACAGATTATATCCACATTAGTAGCTTATAGCCACAAAAAATTATAAAATAAAAACTTTTTAACAAAAAAATTGAACCGCCGAAAAAACTGAAAAGCAAAAAATAATAAACCATTTTAATTAAACCTTAATAACTAAGTTCTTAAACTGATGTAAGTATACCTAAGTATATATTTTTGTAATAATTTAGAGTTTTTAATTAACCTTAATAACTCAGTTCTTAAATAAATGTAAGTATACCTAAGTAGTTTTGAGTCGGTGCCAAACAATAAATAAACAAAGATCCCTAAATTACCTAAATTTAAAGAAATAACCAAATAAAATTAGCAATGTAATGTGAAATGTCCGGCGATAAACATAAATGTTTCAAAAAATGCTCCCTCCACACGCCATCATTAAATCATGAATACTAGTAGATCGTATACAACGAAAAGTACCTATCGTTGGAGCTTTGAAACCTTTGGGACCTCGCACGAGAGAGGCAAACAACCAGTGAGAAAAATCTTCAGGACCATGTATGCAATTAACGGCTACAGTTGTTATGCCATACTTACGCTGAATAATACTATGACCCACAAAACCATTTATTTGAGCTTTTAACAAGATGAGAAATCATTCTTCAGTATGATGAACAATGATATAAACATTTTGACTGTTGTATATGAGGCAAAAGCTCAGTAGCAGCCAAATACTCGACACGTGCTTCTTCGAGACCACTCGACGACGTTCGGGTTTAACTTCGTGAACGCTCGGCATTTTCCGGCGAAGGGGCGTGTCGCCATACGCCACCGCTGCGCCTCACGCTTTACAAAAATAATTAATTTGCTTGTTTGGCACCGACTCAAAATTACTTAGGTATACTTACATTAATTTAAGAACTGAGTTATTAAGGTTAATTAAAAACTCTAAATTATTACAAAAATATATACTTAGGTATACTTACATCAGTTTAAGAATTTAGTTATTAAGGTTTAATTAAAATGGTTTATTATTTTTTGCTTTTCAGTTTTTTCGGCGGTTCAATTTTTTTCTTAAAAAGTTTTTATTAAGGAACAATAATGGCAAGCCTAGTTTTACGTCAAGTTATTTTCCGACCATTAAGATTCTATGTTCGTTGTGCGAGAATTGGGCCGTGTAAATTTTATTGTAATTCTTGTATCCTCTCTGATGCAAAGAAAACTTCTCGGATAATAAAATACTATATTTTAAATTATATTGCTTTCGAGTATTTTACAACTTGGCAATAAATTCTATTACAGTTTCTTTATTTGACGGATTATTCAACATTTTTATGAAGGTTTCTTGAAATGTTTTACAGCTTGCGGGGTATTTTAATCTAACTTTTCACTTTTTATTTAATGACTTTTTTTTTCTTAAATCGTGGATTATTTTACGTTTTATGGGATAATTTTAATTGTTTGGTGAATTATCTTTCTCTTGATGAAAATCTTTGTCTTGTTTAATGCCTAGTTTTGTTTAAGAGTTCATAAAAAAGACTTGTTTAAATTAATTGTAAAAATTTTGTCATCTAAAAAATTACTGCATATACGGATATGATACAATGCATTGAAAATTTTGGTTACTGTAATCTTGTTATTCCCTACCTTCTGTCTTAGGTGTATATTTGCTTAATTTAAAGAAAAAAAAAAGCGTTAACTTGGAAAATAACCTTTTGATAATATGTTTGGTGAACTACTGTTCTCAAAATAATAGCTTTAGTTTGTTAAGAGACATAAAGCGATTTTCATTGGGAAATTTCCTCTGAGTCAGCTTTTTTCGGTTACGTGACAAAACCAGTGATAAGGCCTTCGCTACGAGGCTAGGTTTTCCTCTATTATTATACTGTGGTGTTGAAGGAATTTAGCGAACGTATGCGAGCTATTTTTGACTTATTTTAAGGACTCAAGAATTGTGATTTAAACAAACCATCATAAACAAAATGCAACATAATCGAGTAAAGCCTCAAGCATTTATGTTGTAACTTTTGTTTTTGTTATGGAAGCACTGTTCATTTGAAATGAGTGTTTACGAATTTGGATTCTCTGTGTTTACATTATGGGTGACGTTTTTGCGTTCGAACTTTGAGGCTTAAATTTTTTAAATTTTATGCCAAAAGCAGGAGTATTCATCGCAATTGCTCATTTAAGAGCGAACACAAAGAACAGTGAGTTTTATTGAGGGCCAGTATTCTGTTTAAAAGGTAGTTCAATATGATTTTGTAATTTTAAAGTCAGATGTGCAGAGCTACGGTAACGTGATTGAGGATTTTTAAAAATCTTCGCAAAAACATTACGGTTGTCAATTATTAAAAGTTCCGAGGATGTTTCGATAATTGGGAATCTGGCGCGGTCGTTTCATTTTTGGCGTAAATATTTTTATTTTGGTAACCCCGCTGATTTATAGTAACCCTATGTGAATAGATGTTTCGGTTCTCTTTGTTTGGATTTGCAACGAAAAATACCTCTCACGCAGGCACTGGAACCCAAAATTGACGCCAATGAAGAAAGATCGCCAGATTCCCAACTATCGAAATCGTACCAAAGTTCCATAAAAATACAAAAGAATCCTCCAACTTCATTGTTAATTGCTAGTTTCGCCAAACGAAATCGTTACCATGACTCCGCAGTCAGATGTGTCGAAGTCTGAAATGGTTATTCAGATGTAGGGTCAATTAATCATAACGCGAAACATTTCAAGTTGGCGAAATAATTTCCGGCTGTTGAAATTGCAGATGCCATTTTATCTCTTCATGCTTACATTTTAATGGAGCTTTTACTTCTTTTTAGTGGCATAACACAGTTGAACCCAGCTATAACGAACCCCAATCGGATTGTTTCTGCAGACTGCTATAAGCGTTTGAAAATACATTAACGAGAAAGAGTTTCAGTTGGGACTAGAGCCGCTCATATGGGGGCCTTAGTTGGGACGATTTAAAAGGTGTGCTTCAACCGGGGGGGATTGTTACATCCCGGATTTCCTACAGTGGGGTTCGACTGTATATTTATTTATTTGGCAGACTATTTTACTCTTTTTTAGTTGAGTTTAAGTATTTGACATACTATTCTTCATACTAATAGAGTTTCAAGCCTCATTTAATGACCCGTTTTGACTAAAATTAAAACTTTAATTTTATATTTCAGAAAAATTATTTCTGTCAATTGTTAGGCAAGCAGATAAGCGCTTCGCTTTAACCAACGCTTCCTTAATGCTAAATGCCTGTCGCTTTCTCCTTTTAAACATAGAAAAAAAAACGATCCCAATAAATAAGTTTCGGTATAACTACTACTGCCATCTAGCGAAGGTATTAGAAATTAATAGCGGAGAATTTAACAATTAACAATTTAATTACACAGAAAAAAATTCACAAAAGCAAAAATTGCACAAGAGAGTTAATTTGAGCAAAGGTGTATGAGCAAAAAGCAAAAGATAAGAACAATTTTAAATATCAGACGATATTTACGAAGCACATGTTTGAATTTTTTTGATTCATCGTCATAGCAACGCCATCCTTGTCTGCCGCTTGGTAGCGTTGTCAGTTGTACCGGCGCGGCGGAGGATCACTTTTTGAGGCAAATGTGATAAATTGTGACTGCGAAGAGTTGACTCTTGGCCGCGCTTTGTTCTAGAAGCGTCCATTTTCGTGAAGGGAAGATACGGAGAGGAAAGCTGAAGAACGGAATTTGCAAGTGCGTTATTGGTTCTAAATTTTGAATACGTCACCTTGGAATTTAAGAAACTAGCCAAAGAGGTAAAACATTTCTATTTCGTGAGGTCAAGGCAGATATCTCATTGGACAGGTCACACCCTACTTTAGAGGATGGAGCTTGTTTTAACCTCTTTCAGCAGCCATTGGTCCGAGACTGCAACGCCTCCTATAGTTGATTTGAATTGAAATTTGGCAAGAGTAGGGTTGCAATAAAAAAAGCAAGGCTTGTCATTCTTACTTTTCTGCAACTCCTTACAGCAATTGCTGCAACCTAAACATTTCAGATCTAAATGATCACATAACGAAAATAGTACAATATTTTCATACCTCCAAAATGTCGCTAAACTTGAAAATATGGCACGCGTACTTTCTTCCTTCTCTACCTATTTTAAGGAATGGATTCGTTTTCTCAAATGACTGATAAGGTTCATTTGTTTGCGGTCGGTCTAGTATAGACATTTAGTATTCCGGGGACGTTGCTTTAACTAAGAGATAACGTTTAAAAACGCGCCAAGTGCTTCACGTAAGGTTAATTAATCCAATATAAAATTTTAAACTCAAAAATTTTATTTTGACTACTTAGGATGAATAAATTTGGAAATGTACGATGGGGGTAATTGACATAACGCGGTTTTCAAAGTTTGACGCGTTTTAAAGCTTTTCGCCAAAAATAATGTCGCTGAAATTCAAAATCAAATGTTCATTTTGGAAACACCTGCAACAAGTGCAAATTATAATTTTTTGAGCACGAGAGAACATTTTAGAAAGTTTGATATTTTTGTTTTACAATACCTAATATTTCTTTAGATTCAAATATGTAAATATTATTAGCTAAAGTTTAAAATCCCGGAAATAATGTGCAAACATACTTAAAAATGTCACGCCTGTACAAATGAATTGAGCAACGTAAAAAACCTGAGAAGCCACTAAGTGGGATAGTTCTACCAGGAAAGCACTGTTTTTTTTTTTTGTAAAACTTAAAAGTATTTTCGAAAAAACAAAAAAAAAAAAAAAAAACAAAACAAACCTTATTCACTGTATTTTTATACTTGGGGGGAGGGGGGGATACCTTTTGTGCGAAGGAAATACAATCGATTCAGCCTTTATTACCTTGTCAATCAAAAGTTCAGCTGCTATTGATTTCGTTCCAGCACTTAAAAAGAACAATCCGCCCAGTATCAGTTACCTATAAAACTCATTTTGAATAACTTACCATCACTGAATGCCAAGAATTACAAGGAAAAAAATTTTTTTTTTTTCTGATATTTTGCCATGAAGTTTTAAAAAGGCTTTAAAATGTTATGTCATTCAAAAATAAAAACTGTTATTTGATCTTCAAAAATTTTGAATGTCATGATGTTTGGTAGTCATTTTTTAAAATGTCGCTCATGCAATGGATATTTAAAACTTCTGCTGGAATATGTTTTTTTTCAAGAAGTTTGTTTTTATAAATAAAAAAGAAAATAAGAAATATCTTGAATTCAATAAGAACTTCAAAAATTGAACTCTTTCTAGTATCTGAAAAAAGTATATTTTTGTCTTAGAAATGTTGAAGCAGAATTTGATTGTCCACTTTGTCTTTGTATTCCAAGTTGAATTCAGGGGAGTCGGTACCCTGCAAACGCGTAATGTTAACTTGCTAAAGATTATGTACCTTTTTCTCAAAACGTTTTAATGGTAGAAACTTACAACTTTCAGAGTTTTTAAGAGAGTTCTAAGAGTCTACTGAAGTAAAATTCTAATTTTGTTTACACCATAATTTACTAGATTTTAACCAATATTAACTTTTCAAATGAAAAAATAGATTGTTTTTCACCATGAAAACATCTGTGTAGGAAAAAGTATGAGTAATAAAGCAAAAAAAAAAAAGTTTCATTTCAGTACATTACGAACGTATAAACAAGTAAGTGATCGTCATAAATTAAAAATTAAAAAAAAAAAAAAAAAAAACACTGAGTTGCAAATGTAGAATCAGGAGGGAAAATTGCAAATCATTTTAAAAGCCTTATACTATTAAAAATCAATTACAAGTATTTTATTTGTTAACAAATAGAAACTGACAATAGATAAAAATTTTAAATCATTTGATCATCAATCTTTTAATTTCCTTGTCGGCCAACAATGAATTCGGTTACCAATCGCTTGAATAAAGGTTTAACCGTATTTAAAATCTGCTTTAAAAAGCGTTATAATTTGAATTCCATATCACACGAAAGTTCCAAACACATTCTATCAGATGCAGAAAGATGTACTCTTTATTTTGGAACTAAATTTTAAAATTTTTAAATATGTTTTCACTGCAAAAATCGCGAAAAACCTTTTTGAGGTTTTTAATTAATATCTTCATTAATTAATATCATCCGAAGACGCAACCAAGCTAAGAACACTCTCGATCAACTCTCCTTTCGAACAAATTTTTTTTCTCTCCAAAATCGGTCCATCCGTTTAGGCGCTAGAGTGCCACAGACCGACACACAGATACACAGACATGTCTTACTTATACACAGACTTATAACCCCCTTCCTTTGTGTGTCGGGGCTAACAAAATGTGGTGAAAACTTGTGGGCGTTTGAAATGTTCTTGTTAATCAGCTGATCGCATGGCTGATAAGAAATTTAAGAATGAAGAATAGTTAATGAACATTTTTTTAAAAGCTGTAGTTGAAGTCAGTAAAATAATTCTTTAACCTGACAGTTTTTAGAACTCATTCCAGTTTGCATTGATCATTTAATGATTTTTAACACGCTTTTATTAGCTTCACCTGTATGTATGTACAGTGGCTCCCAAAAGTGTTCGTACACTTCGAAATTTTTTAGTAAAATCGAAATAACGCAAAACTGAATTCGAATATGAAGTCCAATATTTTTTCACATAATTCCTACGTCATTCCTTATAAAACCCTGTAGTTTTTTCAAAATATTGACGGATCTTCTTTTTGAAATGGGTTAAAAAACGAAGAGACAGAGAAATAATACGCCACAAAAGTCTTCGTGCACCCAAATATTTTCCAATAAATTCATGATTAGAATTTATCATATGTCGTTTTTTTATTATTTTTGCATTGTGTTGACCCTTAAAAGTCATTTGGCTTTAATTTTTTGTTTATTTATTCCTTAATATTGTGCTTATTACTTTAAAATGGCTGGTATTCGTAAAAAACCACAAACACCATTCGAAATTAGAATTTTTTTCCTCACAGTGTCGGTAAATTGGTTTGAAATATCTCTAACTTAGTTAATTTATTCCATTCTATAGTAAAATGCTTGATAAAATGCTTTAAAGAAAAGAATCGGACCGAAAACAAGGTAAGAAAAAGTCAACCGGCGGAGTTGACAAAGCGTGATCGAAGATTTACAGTTTAAAAAATTATGAAAAATACATATCTGATTGCTGTAAAGATTTCTGCAGAGTTAAATGAAAATATTTACACTTAATTTTCACCTAAAATTGTTCACCAAGTTCTCTGATTAGCTGGATTAAATGGGACCTCTTCCCGCAGAATTTTTTTTGACCCAGCGAAAAACAGAAAACTTTCGCTTTTCGTCACAAAATCAATCATAAATAAGCTCAAAACGTTTTGGAATTACGTCTTACTTACAGATAGAAATGAAGTTAAGATTTTTGGTTAAATTGTTGTTTAATTGTAAATAGAAGAAAAAATTAGGAACTTAATCTTAAGAACTTAGTTGGAGCAGTTAACCAGAGCGGTGAAGGTGTTCTTGTGTGAAGGTGCATATCAGCATTAAGACTTAATAGTTTGGAAATTTTTGATGAAATAATGAATTATGCTGTTCATTTAAATATTTTAAAAACGAATTTTAAACTTTTAACCGAAAATTTGGCTATCGGAAACAACTTTGTCTTTTATCAAGATAACGGTAAGAAGCACACGGTTTTCAACGTTTGCGTCTAGTGTCTCAAAAATTGTCCTAAAGTTTAGAAAATACCACTTCAATCTCCTGATTTGAACTTAATGTAACATATTGAGAGATATATGGAGGTTAGATTACGAAAATACGGCTTTGAAACGAAAATAGAGCTAGAAACAGTAAGACTCGAAGTGTGGTTAAACACTTACTCAGAAATTACGCAAAAAAAAAAAAAAAAAAAAAAAAAAAAAAAATAAAGAAAGAAAAAAGAATAAAATCTTTTCCCAGACGTTTAAAAGGTGTTGTTGATACTGCATGATATTCTACTAAACAATAACTGAATAAAAAGTTAGATTATTTAATAATATATAGACATTTTTTAAAGTGTACGAAGATTTTGTGAGATAAAATTTCCGGCACTTTTTGGTTTTTGATTTTTTAAAAATTAAGTTTTAATATTTTTAAAAAAAATTTCATGTAGCTCCGTTAAAAATTGATCATAGATCTTATAATTAAATACCTATTCCAAAATATTAATTCTAACCAATGGATTGGGGCCTATTTCGTTGAAAGTCGTAGGTGTACGAAGACTTTTGGGAGCCACTGTATGTATGTATGTATGTATGTATGTATGTATCTTGTAATGGAATCTTGCAGCTCAAATTTCGCCCACTTCCTGTTATCGGATTCTTTTGAAATTTGGCACGTGATCTCAGGCCCGATGACAATGCAATATTCTATAATCAAATTAATTAATTAACCCTTTTAATTGTTAGTTTCCTCCAATTTTAATCAATATTTTGGCATAAATCCAACAATGTGAAAAAGGAAAAATTTAAAAAAATACATCAAAAAATGCTCGCAAATATTATTTAAAAATATCTACAAAAACCTTTAATTTTTCTGCATCAGACAAAATTTGTTCCAATGTTCCAAGGTAATTAGAACATGAAATATAATTGTTTTTAACTAATTTCATGCCAAAATTTAGGTGAGCCTTCAATTGGAAATTCATTGCTGATCAGACCATTGTTGAACAAAACTTTTATTCAAATGCATCTCAAATTTTCAACGTAATATAAATATGATTTCTGCAAACATACATCGATGACTCACAGTAGCTTCCCATCGGGGTGCCCTTGTCTTAACTTTAAGATATTACCTCGCACTCGTTGTATAAATAATTTCGTCGCTTGATAATTCTCCAACATAAGACTAAAAAGCAGAAAAATAAAATAATAGTTAAAAAAACTAAAAAAACACGCTTTCGTAGCAAAATGAACTAAAAAGTGAAAAATAATCTTTGGATGATAGTAGTTGACCAATCACTTAATTTTAATGTAGTACAAAAAAGCGTGGGGGGCTTCTTATCAATTGTCTTGAATTTCTTCCATTTGTTGTCCAAGCAAAAATGTAAATAGACAGCACCCCACGCTTTTTTGTATTACATTAAAATTAAGTGATTGGTCAACTACTATCATCCAAAGATTATTTTTCACTTTTTAGTTCATTTTGCTACGAAAGCGTGTTTTTTTAGTTTTTTAAACTATTATTTTATTTTCAGACAGAGTTACCACGTTAAACAAAGAAGGTCAAATGTCATTGAGTATAGAGATATGTGTTACTCAGCATATAACTTGCTTTGCTACGAAGAAAACATTTTTCCAAAGCTTTCAATATATTCACGAGAGTTTTTGGCAAAATGTACCGATGTTTGTGGTTTTAAATATTTTAAAAATTTGTCTGGTTTAGGAAGAAATGCTTAAACAAAAATGTGCAATAAAATAATAGAAATACCACTTTAGTAAATACAACTTCATTGTACTTTTAACTGTTTAATTGGGGAAGGTCAGAGTAGTAAGGCGTTGGACTCGTTACTGGAGGGTTCCGGGTTCAATGCTTGCCGACCAATGATCTCCCGTGTAAGCTACTGATGACTGGGGCACATTAAATATGCTGAGGTCACAAGATCCTCCTAGTTCCCATTCCAAATCAACACCTCTGGGAGTACTGGATTACGGTTGCTCGACCTCTGGCCCGGATTAAAAAAGCAGAGCTACTTTCAGGGACTGATCAAACTCTTCAAACTGCATGTACGTGGTAAATAGGTACAGAGAGACTAATTTAATTTAACTGTTTAAAGTTAAACAAAGTTTGCGAGTTATTTTTTTCATGAACTCAATTTCAGATTCACTTTTCATATCCTTTGTTAACATTTTTCATATCATAAGTAACATAAGTTTATTGTGTTAGTTTTCAGAAAAAAATATCGTAATGAATTCAGCAAGTTGAAGGATATGTACCAACTGTGAAGATAAATGGCAGGTAAGATTGTCTATGTTCTACATTAAGAATTCAAAGCAAAACCTCCCTATTTTCATTTCAGTACAATTATTTTGAGCTATCTCAAAAATGTAATTTTTAATGCTTCTGTTTTTGGGTCTGACATACATTTTTTTGAAAAATTTAAAATTTAGCTTTTTTTTCAGCTCTGTTCTAGAATTCCATGCGAAAGGTTATTGAAATGTAGTACACTACAAATGTGGCAGTGAGAAGCAAAGGGATGTAAGTGGACTTTTAAAAGTTCGAGTAAAACGCTTTAAAAGTTCAGATCCTAGGTAGGCTTTCATTGATTTTATTTCTAAATCATACTTCATAGCAGCACCCAGGAGGCCCTAAAACAAAGGAGAAATTCTCCTAACATTGGTAGAAGAAGCTGCTGTACCCACGGACAAAATTTACTTTTCAATTTTTGCTGGTTTCTGGGAATGGATAATCGATGGGAAAAAGTTCTGGCAGAATCTACAACTTATCATCTAATTTGGCAATTTTTGTCAGGTGAAAATCTCAAAGCTTCCAACCTCAAAATTTTGTTTTTAAAAAACCATCTTTTTTGTCCGTGGGTACAACAACCCGTTCTCCCCGCGGACAGGTGCCTTTGTACCCATGGACATATAAAAAAATTATGTATAAATAGGTCTGAGGAACTCAATTATACTCAATACATTTTCATAAGCCATTTTATATTGAAATACTTGAAACATCCATTGAAAATAACACTAAACATATTCTCCAATAGAAATTAAACTTTGAAAATTAATCGAAGATTTTTTTCCCTTTTTTAAATTTTCCTTAATCTTTAACATCAGTGAACTCTTTAAAAAAGTTATTATTTTAAACAAAAAAATAACTAGATTCATGATAGTATAGCTATCTATGTATCTACATAACAACTTCAATTTATATGCAAATTGAAACCTTTAACCAAATTAACCCACCGCAATAATCTCAGTTTAGATTAAACAAACAAAAGTCTAGAAAAGTTGACTTCAAATGAAAACAGGTGGGATTGACGGCCTGTAGATCCTACAACAGGTGGGGGTTACTTCAACACTTTAACTTCTATCCCTACTTCAAATTCATCATCATTGTTGAAAGCAAATTTCGGACGTTGATGACAAGGCACTAATTTTGAGGTACTTCACATTGTTGTCACTCATGTGTGACTCAAGGAGACAAAAAATTGCTGTCCGTGGGTACACATGGTTGTGTATCCTTGGGTACAAAGGTATGCCATTTTGATTTTGAAAAGCAGTCACATCGACAGGACCACAGTTTTACAACATTAAAAATCAGAAAAAAACCTTCAAAATATAGGGAATAGTGATACCTACAACAAAAATGAATAATACAATCCACGACGGACAAAAAAAAAAAAAAAAAAAAAAAAAAAGAAATTGCTCATGTTTTTTTGTACTTAGACCCTACTAAAACCGAAAAAATGTGATAGAATCTTAAATGTTCGTTCGATGGCGTTGAAACTTCCTGAGGTACTGGAGAGGGCTGTGACACACACGTTGAACCCCAATTAGGACCTCTCTCGACGATATCCGGAATTTCCCGACCAACGTCCGTAGGTACAACCGTCCGTGGGTACAGCATCTTCCCCTACGAATTATCTCCATGTTTTTAATTTTGGCACTTACATCCCTTTGCTTCTCACTGCGGCAAGAAATCCTTTTTTATCGATTGTTTTATTTGAGGTGTTTAGTATCAAAACTAGCTTAATCCAGAACTTCAAAAGTTTTTTTTTTCATAATTGTATACTCCTTTGTATATTCGCAACTCCAACGAACTATAGGGGGCACTGAAGTCACTGTCTAATGGCGGACTTAAAAACTAAAACAAACGCACATGGTAACGAAGAAAATGCTAAAAGTGTTGTGATCTTGTTCGTAGGTATGATTTTTTCGCTTTATTCTTTTTAAATTAATTTTCAAAGTCTTGTGGATATTCTGGCCCACGTAGAAAGAAATGAGAATTCAAGAAGCATTACAGAACGTCAAAGATTAATGCAAACTACGTAGTTCGTAGTTCTAAGCAACTATTTCCACGATGTTGAATTCGATATTTATCAATTCTTGATAAAACTAAATAATAATTGTGGCCTGACAAGAATAACAATTAATGCTAGAAAACTCAATATGACATTACAAATTGTTATCGAAAGAAGATGATACTTTTTTGCCTTGCTTGGCTAGCGCTTATTGTTTTCCATTTGTAGCTGAGTTATTTCTCTCGAATTCCCGAATCGGTTAATTTAAAAATTTTCTGTTTCGATTTTTCTAGTTTCTGAGTTACGATTTAATTGTGTCATGTTATGCAAATCATCAACAAAATTCTCACGGATATATGGTGGTAGTTTTCTTTTCAGTTGATTGACCATTATTTCTTTTCACTTATCGAATTCTGTAATCTTACTATCATTTTATTCCACTCATGATAAAAATTAAAAATGGTTTAACTAAAAGCGCGAAATCTCGCCAAGGCTACTTTGCTCGCACTATACTAAAACTATAACCATAAACAAATTTGGCGAAACCTTTCAGCTGAGAATAAAAGGAATAAAGTAAATTCTTTCTCGGTTATTCATTTTGTTCTACGATAATATATTCAAGAAAATATTTTGCATACTTTCCATTCCAACTAAATGCTGCTGTAAAATATGGTAAGTTTAATTAATTTAAGATTAAAAAAAAACCCATATTCTTACAAATTCATACAAAACAATAAAAATTTTTACCTTGTATAATGTTATCCAAGTTTGTTAATCCAGAATTTTCGCTTTCACCAATTATTAAGGAAATAATGAAAACTAACATTATTTTGAGAAGCTCGAGAATACTACTAAGGGACGAATTAATTTCTGTAGCTGAAAGCAAACTAAGACGCATCGATTGCGTTAATAAATACTCAGAACAAACGGCCTGTGTTTACGTCAACAGACACACGTGGAACGCAACGTGGCAATGTTTTAGTTTCATTTGCAGCTTTGTAAATCACCGCAAGGTAGCGTATTCGAGCGCTGGAGTTCCGAATACCACCTCACAAATCAATTTCAAACGAGTCCCTCACAATCAGATAAAAAGCCACTGATGAAACACTGTTATACTTCAAAGCCAGCTCAATCCATATTATAGCATAGTAGAGTGTGACCCAAAGCGTGTAGTCCTTTGTATGCCCCTCCCCATGGTATGTAAGCGGCGTTGCATACGTATGTCGTGTTTACCCGGTCACCCCCGAGTTTTAATCAGTCCCAGCAAAGCAGCGGTGAAGCGGCATGGCGCAACCAGGCTTGAAAAAAACAAAAACAAAATGTACATTTCTAAAAAAAAATGAAGTTTTGTAACTTGGGATTAGTAGAAGACCAGCTTATTTTTTTGATGGTCAATAATATTACGATATTCTGACACCATCCAGCTACAAACTACGATGGTCATTTCATTTGTTTCTTTTTTAAATTTAAGGTTATAATTATTGAAATAAAAAACGTGTCTCCGCGCAAAGCGGGTATAGGATTTATTCATATATCTCTACATAGTATAAAATGAAGTCTCCAAAAAGCGTCTGTGTGTTTGAACACGCAAAACTGGAGAAATACCTGGCCGATTACGCTGAAATTTTCACAGTTTGTTCCTTTAAGTCCTGAAAAAGTTTGCAGACCAGTTCGAATAAAACTCGATGAATAGTTTTTTTTTTTAATTCCCATTTAGGTCCAATTTTCACATAAATTTTTAAAAAATGGAGGTGAAAAATTACTTGCACATATTAATATTACATATCGTTAGAAAGGGTAGATTTTTCCGCGTTCTACGCAATTTGTTCCAATGCTTGAACTTTATTACGGCGGGAGTTATTTGCGTTTTTAGCTCGAATTTTTTTAGGCTTAGCTGAAATTTAGGCACTACCTTCTTCATTAAATAAATCAATAAAAAGTGAAGGAATCGTCCCACAGCTTTCTTTTTGACGCCATTAGAAAAAGCGACCTTTTTTACTCCAGATCTAACTCGATCTTTGATCGAAAAAAATAAGCTTTTATCTCGAAAGGAAAAAAAGTTACAAGCCTTTTAAAATCATGTTTAAGAAATCTCGATTTCATTCAAATTGTGAATCATTTTCTTTCGCATTTTAATTCCTTAAACTTATTTTGTGTTTCCATGGTTACGTTTTTGAAATCCATCTTTCTAGATTTAATTTCTTAAAAGTACTTTAATATCGGTCGTCATTGTTTGGAAGGGAAAGTTTGCATGGTTTGTTTAAATTTATTTATTTAAGCCTGATTGTTAAATTTACGTCACTTGACACAATTTTTATTTTCAAGATAGACCAGGCAAAGCCGGGCAACGCAGCTGGTTTATTTATAATTTCTTGACAAATGTGCTATCTTAGATTTTTTATTTCAATAGGATAAGTATTCCTTTAAAAATTAATTTTTTTGAATGGCAATTAATTAGTCCATCAATCTAATCAGTTATTTATGCATGTTTTTTAAACAAATGTGCTGAGTTTAAATTGGATAAGTACACCTTTTTTACATAATTTTTATAATGGCAGGTAGCTAGTCATTTATTTTAATCATTTATAACTTCATATTTGATTGGCAAATCAAAAGTATCAAAGCATCTGCAGTGGGAAGAATATTTTCAATTGCTCTATTATTTCTTTTAAACAAAACTCGTCTGCAGTCATTGGCACAGTATAGCCCTCAAGGGCTCTTGCACCATTAAAACTGAATAAACCAACCAACCAGTCATTGATATTCGGAAGACTTGATGTTTGATCATAGAGTAGAATAACAAAACGCTGAACAGATCATAAAATTCATCATCAATATCAGAAGTAATAACTGTAGAGAATCGATACCATGCGCAATCAATTTCGCGAAATGACATCCAGACCTTCCAAGCAGTCCTCTTTCCAATGCCATAAAATGTGGAAACTGTCACAATCAGTTACAGAATGAAAAACCAACAAATTTCTGCAAATCTTCGGTGAGAGTGTGACACAAATCTCGTGAATTGGAATGAGTTTTCTGTATTTTCTCAAACCATTCTCTAGCCATAGTTCACCAATACCTTGTACTTGTGGAAACAGTGATATTGAAATAATCACCAGCATCATATCTGAGTAAACAGTTCGTATTAGGATGCGAGTATATCCACACTCTACTTCAGGCTGAACACGGAGAAGTAGGCAGCCATCTGCTTCTTCTATGAGGCAGGCGGAATGCTTGAAATATCCATAGTTGTTGACGTCAATACTCTTTTATCATAAGTACAAACAAGTTTTCCCAGATACTGGTCTCCCACCATTTTCTTAGCTGGCAACTGGAACAATTGTGTTTAGTTTTCATTGACACATAGGATTTGTTTAATTTTTTTGGAATTGCAGTTGAGTTTGAGACTTTAATACCAATGCCACTTCCTCTACTTACTTTCTCGGGTACCGGCCTTTAAACTGTCACTAATCTACCTGTCGAATACGATATCGATTCTTAAACTATTTTTCAGTTGATTAGTAAATAATAAAAGTCTTCCTATCTCTACGATCAAACATCAAGTCTTAGATATAAATGACTGCATATGAGTTTTATTTCCAAGAAACAATAGAGCAATTGAAAATATTCCTCTCACTGCGGATGCTTTGATACTACGTATCAAACGAGCTGCCCTCCAAGCAAGAATTTGGAGCAACAGTCTCGATTCTCATTATAAAATACCTTCGCCAATCAACTGGCGATGGAGGCTAACTTCAGAAGGTTCATACCAACCTGTGTGGACAACAATTCCAGAGCTCTCAAATCACTCTATACAACTTACCCCCTGTATCTGCCGCAAGCGAAGCACATCTTGTAAATGTATTAAAATGAGCATGCGATGTACGAAACTTTGCTTATATGAAGGCTAGTGTTCCGAAAGCACACAAATCATTTAGTTATTATTGCATTAAAAAAATTTAACAAATACTTCTGTGCTTGAAAAATAAAATAATATAAAACAGCGTATAAAGGCATAAATCAATAGAATTATGCCTTTTCTTTTTTTTAGATTATGCCAATTACATATTCCCTACACAGATGTTTCAGGGTTACAAGGAACCCCTTTTCACCCATCCGACAAAACACCCATCCACCAAAACTTTTGTTGTATGTCTTTTCTCCCATAAGCTCACATCTTTAGCATTGAAAAGCTTTCTTTGTAACCCCGAAACACTTGTATACAGTTTTCTTGCTAATTTGTGCCTTATACATGGTTTTAGCTTCTTTTATTATTGCATATATCAGCAAGATGTTAATTTATTTGGATGTCTTACATTTCTGTTTTGACAGTGTATGTTGATTCTGGATATTAGTGTACATTCTTTTGTTTCTTATTCTTGAACCAATTGTTTGAAACCAATCCAACAAATATCCCTAAATAATTTAGAATTTATTTACATATACATGAAAAAATACAATAATTACATTTGTTACAAGCATTATTGAAGTTACTCTATTACTTCTTGAAACCAGCATTAATTTATTGTTGCCATATTGACTTTATGTGCTATGCTATAGCGTTTTGTAAACGACAACTGTTTGTAATATAATAAAAGGTATACATACCATTCGAAAGGTGATTTTTTGATGAAAAAAAAGTAAAATACACGTTTTCAGTTACATATTCTGTATTCCACGTTATCTTGCAAAATGTTTCAAAAAAAAAAAAAAAAAAAAAAAATCACATTTAAAAAAAAAAAAAAACTTTTTAAATATTTCTGTTTTTTTTTTCTTTAACATGAATGATAATGTCAAATATACCGTTAGAAAGCACGTTTTCTCCTGATTAAGAATCACTAATAACATATGTTAATATTAAAATGCAAATTCGAGTTACAGAGGGCAATGTAGACTCGCATCACAAAACTTGGTGGCTATATTGATGACGTCATCAACGTCGCTAGAGCGCCCGAAAAATTTGTATCCCGGGCTTTTTGGGCTTGTCTACCCATGTACTATCTGAATCCAAAAGGGCGTACTGGTAGCCAGCTGTGAAATTTTTTTCAGCTACCTGACCCCACCATAATCACTCACACTAGTGAATCCAAAAGTGATTGAGTTCCGTGGTCACTTTTACTGCTGCTGTTCGCTTTTTGGACCTTACAATCCACTTCAATACCCAGCGGTCTCTTTTACTGAGTTTCTCTTTCCGCCCACTATTTTGCTTTGCCGAGCATGTCTTACTGAGCTTTGTTTATGCTGTCCTGACTTTAGATACTGTACTTTTAGAAACGCCAAAAATTTGAGATGTTTCAATTACACTTGATTCAACTAGATGCGCTCCATCAATTTGGCCTCTTTTAAAATTTGAGAGGTCCGACATTTGACACGTCTAAAAAGAGTCCAAGACTTCCAGAACTTCAACTAAGTCGCTATTTACTACCAGAATATATACATTGCTAATTCTAAATAAACCAAATGTCTAGATTTCTTCTTTATTACGTACGAAGCGCATTCTAAAATGTCATTTTTTTCACAGGTGTTTCCATTATTTTGATAACTACCTGTATTATATATGTGTGCACAGCCGTTCTGTATATCTACCCCAGTTCATATCTATATCTATCTATTTGTCTGTCCACCTATCTCTACCCTTCCATTTGTGTGCATTTATGTACGTAAATTAATTGTGCGTAAAAATACTAATGTCTGTATCCATACATTTGTGTATTTATACAAATGTATTTGTAGATTTAAAGTATTTATAAATTTGTGTATTATTATATTTGTGAATGTAGCAAACATATATACTATTTGTCAGTTTATCTCCATAAATTAAAATGCCAAGATCTAGCTATTTATATCAAATTGTGTAGATGTCTATATGTATGCATGTGTGTATGTGTGTGTGTGTGTATGATTGAATGTATGTATGTATGAATTTATTTATTGATTAATTTTTATTTATATGTCTATGAGTTTCTCTATCTACATCTCTGCGTGTGAATGCGCATGTCTGTATCACGAGAGCAGAAAACTTTTTTCACAAAAACATTTCTTAAGGCCTATGACTTGTTGATGTTTCAAGGTATAGTTTCAATACGCTTTCAAAAGTTTTTTTAATTCTTTTTTTTTTTTTGAAAATAAAACTGTTTATTTCCGTATATACTAAATAACAAATTAGTATGCCCTACATTTATGTCCTGACCCTAAATAGTATGGCTCGAATAAGGAGAACTTAAACCTTGAAATGCTTACTTTTTTCTATGGAGTGCAGTGCGCAAGGGACATGTTATTGGCGCTGATTTCAGTTTGATACCTTTGCAAAACTACTACAAAAAGCAACCCAACTCAACTCAGCGACATTTACCCTTCACCTATTACCACCAAAATGTTAATATTAACAAGGTCATAGTTCAACTTATCAAAATCACACTATACTTAAAAAAAGTCACAAGTTTATCAAAGGAGTGCAGTGAAAAAGAGAAATGCTATTGGTTCTGATTTGAGTTGGATACCTTTGAAAAATTACTACTAAAGCAACCCAACTCAACTCAGCGACATTTACCCTTCACTTATAATTACACTGTTAAAAATTTTCCGGAAAATTTACGGTAATTGTTACTGGCATCCATGTTGCCAGTAACTATTACCGTAAAAATCAAATGTTACTGTAAAATTTTACGGTTTCCTCGGTAGGCCACAGCAACCAGTTGGCGCTGGGATCGCTTATTTCTCCGGTATAAATTACCGTAAAAATCAGCGATGCGTCGGCGATGCAATTTTACAGTAACAATTACCAGAAAATCTTCCTGAATTTTTAACAGTGTACAAAAAGGGGTAAACATTATCAAGGTCATAGCTCATCTATATCAAAGCCACTCTATTTAAAAAAGTCACAAGTTTATCTATTGAAAGATTCTAAATTTCACTTCATTTCTTTTAAAGACAGGAGGATTATTTCCAGCGACGAAGAGCAATCCTACATTCCTGATGACAAGGACGATAGTTTCCTACGATGTAAGAACCTTTCCAAAATTCATTCTTCAGTAAAATCAATGTTTAAACAATACTCTACTATTTGCCTTTTATTGTGCAATATGTTGAATAAAACGTAGAAGTAATGGAAACCAATACAGAGAAAAATGCTACGTCAATAAAAATCTGCAGACAATGCGGAATTAAGTTCGATAAATGGTCTAGCAAGTATAGATCTTTTTGAAATTGCTTTATTTTCTTCGTATGCCAATTCAGAAATTTTACATTTGTCTTGAAGCTCCGTTTCATGGCAGTTTTTCGTTGTGGTACGATTATATAAGAAGAGAAATCCCTAGCGCGGATATTTATTTTATATGTATTTAAAATCTAAATCTTAACTATGCTAAAGATTTCGCTAGAATATAAATTATACATGCTTAAACGTAATTTAAAAGGATTTTGCTTAATGAATTGCTTTTTCAACTTTTTTCGAATACTGTGTAGTTTATGTTAAATAAATTCGTTTGTGCATAAAAAGTAAAGTAAGAGGCAACAACGTCAAATAACACAAATTGCAGATTACGAAGCAACTGCAAAATTTCGACTCTACTACCTAATTCTCACCAAAAACATATTGTTATGCCAATTGGACTTTATGTAGTACGCTTGAAAAAAAAAATTAATTGTTCGTGCGTAGAATTGATAAATTTACTTAAAAATCTGTAATGCATCATGCAGTGTTCAGCGAACTGGGGCTGATCTCAAGTATTAAACTATAAAAAATGTCAAAATGAATTTTTTCACTCAACTTAAAAAAAAAAAATGTATAATTAGACACACAGTATAGCTTGTAGAATTCACTTGCTAGCTTAATTTTATTTACTGCTTTAGAATTAATCTTATACAATTAAAAACTGAGCGTATGTATCTATGTATGTACTTACGTCAGAGTTACTTCTGCAGAACGCCAGTGAACTAAATATCGAACCAGAAATCGATAGATTCGTAACTTCCCCTTCTTTATGTTTGGCTATTTAACATGATCTTTTGATAATAATTAGCGGGGATATCAATTAAAAACTATATATATATATATTAATAATGATACTTTGATTTCCATATAAAATCCCTAGTTTTCAAAGGTTTTCCTCCATTCCTATTATTATTCAGTGCTTCATCTCAAAGTGAAGCAGCGCACCCCAAATTGCCAACCTAGCTGACACATGCAACAACAATAATAACAACAACAATGTTCAACTTTATTAAATTAAAATAATTTTCTTTCAGTATGTTTCCCTTGCAGGTTTGTATTGGCTCTTATGGGATTTTTGTGTTTCTTTGTTCAAAGTTCGATGAGAGTATGCATAAGTATCGCCATTGTCGCCATGGTAAATTGGTCTGCGGTAAATAAAAAGCGTGATACAGCCCAGGAAGCCGTTCAAAAGTGCGAGTATCCAGGAGAAAGCGAAAGAAGCAACGATGAGGTAACTGCATTGCTAACAGCTATTCATTGTCGTTTTATCATAATTGCAAAACCTTAATTGTTGTTCGTTTTTCAGGAGAAGGCACTTCGCCCCTCCTCCTCGAACGCATAGTTCCATTTTAGGCGGGGGTGATCGGTACGCAATGCACGCGCTTCTAAAGGAGACAACCTGACAGCCTTAATTTGGGCGTGCATTTTAATGTGCAAAAAAGTTTTAGTGTCCTTTACATCGCTTGCTTCACTTGTGTGTTGTCATTTTAGGTATTCCTACATTTTAAAAACTGCTGCTTTTGCAACAAAATGCTATGATCCGAATATACCTTCTGCCGAAAACAGCGAAATAGAATCATCGGATACCACATGACAAGGGAGGAGTCAAGTGCCTTATTGTAGAAAACGGACAATACCTTCACTTTCAGTCAGTAAACCACAAAACTGAACATCAGTTATGGGCCTAGTCACTACTTTGAATATTTTATCTTTGCTCATGGTGCGCATGCGAGAGACAACATGTTTGTTGCGTATGCTGACTCGTTATTAAGTATATGTTTGGTAAATGAATAAACCGTAAAATTGGGCCGTGGTAGCCTGGCTGATCGGTAAGGCATTGGACCCGGGACCGGAGGGCCTCGGGTTCGATCCTCGCTGGTCGAAGACCCACCGTCGTCATTAATGGGGACTGGGCGACGTTAAATATGCTCGTGGTCTCAATGTCCTCCAAGTGAAACGATACCTCTGGGGGTGCTAGTACTAGGTAGCTATTAGCTCCTGGACTAGTTCAAAATTCTCACTAACTGTTCGATCCGGTGACGGTGCTGCCATCTATCGGTATATAAAATAATGGAGGCAAGGCACTTAGTATGCAGTCCTCGACATAAATACAGTTGAAGTCAGTTGTGACTCTGAATCGAATCGAATCGAATCGAAAATTGCAGTTATTTTTTCTACTGAGGAAATTGATAGTATGGGCTACTTGAGGAAAAAGGTTCAGTATCTTTTAATTGTAGTTAAAGTTGCACTAAAATTTTTTGTGTAACCTTACTCCATAAAATCGGTAGCACCTTAGCTGCCTCCACTGTTCTGGAGTAACTTAGCTGATATAATGGTGTAAAGTTACACATCGCTAGTGGAAGGTTGCACCATGGTCATGTTTCACCAGTATTTTCTATATGCTTACAGAGAAATTGCTCGAAAGGTGACACATTAATAAAAATTAAATTTTCATTTAACTTTCCTGAACGATTGATCAAGTTCATGCTTTTTAAAAACCAACGCATACTAATTATTTATTTAATTTTATATACAAACTAGCTGTGCCCGACGCGAGTTGCTACGCCAACAAAAAAATACATCATTATACTGATTTTCATGACAATCAGTTGAACGGGGCAGAAGTTACTACTCTGCAGTGCCACCTGGTGGCGAGTGGCTTCAATGAGCATGTTATGCACCTTCTCCGTGGAAAGATACATATATATAGCAATTTTCATAATAATCGGTCCAGGTATCAAGTGAAGCCGTGACTATACTCAAATTTTGTACTCACGCAGTTTGCAAGATCAATCAATCGCTAAAAATATCAAATAGAAAAAGTTTTAAATCCCCCCGTTGCATGAAAAGCCATAAAACAATAAAGAAAGAATTTATTTGTTCAAACTCAAGAAAAATGGCAACAGCTAAGTTCTTATCGATGAGATCTTTCACGCGAATTAATTTCTGCAGCCGATAATTTTATTCGTATTTATCCAATGGATTGTGACTTAAATTGGAATAAAAAAGGAACTATCGATCGGATTTTTTTCGAACTGGTCTATAAACATTCCCAGTACCAAAAATAACAAACGGCGAAAGTTTCAGTCAAATCTGCCGGGTAGTTTTTGAGTTCATGGATGACATACATTCATTTTTATATATATATAGATAAGACATTTTTATTGCACTAAGAGAGGAAATGACCTGAGCGAGGTTCGAACACGCGATGCGAGTCTCACAGAAAAGGCAGCTTTTACCGCTCGGCTACCAAGGACAGCTTTCGTTCAGCTAATAGGAATTTAGCTGCTTAGCACCGATTCTGATTTTTACGCATGCACTTTGAATGCTAAATAAACCATAGTGCACGGTTCCTCCAACAATTTGAGTTTTTAAAATAATGATGTTATACACAATTCAGAATTCGTGTAACATTACATCCATTAATACTGGTAACCAAACACATTTTTTTTTTACAGTGTAGTGAAAACTTATACAGGAGCTCTTTTTTATGTACTTATTGCTTTGTTTCTTGGGTTTATGCAATCATTTATATCTTTTCAAAACGCGCATGGATGATATGTATGAAAAAATATTGAGGTGCATGCTTCATAGCAAAAAATAAATGCAGGTATTGAGTGATACAAAGTCTTTTTGGTTCTGATGGTAGTATTTATCCCACCTGATCCACCGATACTAGATCACTTGCAAGAATCCAGAAACATTTAAGAAATCCCGAAGTTTTTCCGTAGAAAGAAGTGTTTATTTTTAACCGACTTCAAAAAAGGAGGTTATGACTTCTTTCGTCTTGCGGTTTTTCATGCATGTTTTCGCATTAATCCAAGAATACTGAACCGATTTGAAAAGATCTTTTTTTGTTTGGAAGGGCATACGTACTCTTTCCAGATGGTCCCATGTTAATTTTGTCTGGATCTGATGAGGGGTCTCGGAGAAATCTAAGAAACTTAAAATTTCATACGTTGTGGCTACGTAGATCAGCTTTCGTCAGCTGTGGGAAAGGTCACAGATCACGTGGTTTTGGCGTAAACGGTGCATTTTTTTGACGGAGGAATCTCGTCTTAAACAATATTTAACTTTCACGCATCGGGATGTTTGATTTTTACGGCGCCGCCTGTGTTAACTTTAATTATAGTCTTACTAATTTATTTATTACTCACATAGCAAATCAGTAAATTAAATGTATTTTGCTACGAAAATAGCTGAACTAATTAATTTAATATAATTTTTTTTTGCTAACAAATAACTTCATTTAGTCAGCAAAGTTTTTAAAAAATATTTCAGTTAAAAAAATAGTGTTCAATTCAAGGGGAATTGGAGACAAAAATTCTTCCTTCCCGCTCCCTCCGACGATTAAATTTATATTCCTTAATAAATATATCGTAACTGGTGTCCGATTTCTGAAGTTTGACAAGTATTCTAGATTTATTATTTTATGACGCCGTCAGTTTAATTTATAGTTATGGCAAAACTAATTAACAGACTTCGTTGGAATTTTTTTAATATACTAATGCTCTCCGATTACTAGAAGACGCCTGGACCGATTAGGAAAATTCTTTTTCTGTTTAAAACGGTATACTTCTCCCGGTCGTCTAACGGTCTTCCAGTCCGGGCGTAAGGGATTCTAGAGAAATCGAGGGAACTCTTCAAATTTCTCATACTCGCACTTTGTTGTTTGGTAATTCATAGCGTCTCACTTAGTGAAACGATTTTTATGTTTTTTTTGTTTAATAGATAGGAGTGATCTAACTTAGGTCCCAAACCTTTGTTTCACCCCTATTTGTTCTTTAGAAAAAAGGTATGGGCAAAAAACAATAAACTTCATTTAATTTCAATATTAAACGACTAAATATAAAATCCATTGTTAAAGAAAGTACCAATATTAAAAAGTATTAATATTAATCTGGGGTGCTCCCTTGAGAGCAGAGGGGGGGGGGGATTCCTTTTTAGGGGGCTCTTGCCTTAGGGGAGTACCCCCTAAATATTTTCCCTGTATTAATTATTAGTAGTTATATAGCAAATTTTAAATAAGGACTCTTCTGAAACAAACAGAAAATTCATTTAGTATCATTGCTCTAGTAGTATTTTGATCTTCATATGTACAATATCACAGTAGAAACTCTGTTTCTAGTGTGGTGTTGATCTATAACGGGGCCAAGTAAAGAGAAATGTGACTTTTTTTCACGAGGAAAACCATTGTCATTTAAATAGTTCTAATTAAATTATCGTACATATAAATCCTGGAGAGGAACTAAGATCAGTTTTTAGTGCCAATCATATAAAATGTTATGCGCATTAAGATTTTTTCTTTTTTTAACCGACTTCAAAAAACACGTTCTCAATACGTCAGAATCTTTATATGTCCCCAGTAAATTCAAACAAGCATAGACCAATTTGGAAAATTCTTTTTTTTTCCTCGTTTGAAAAGGTATATACTTCCCAAGTGATCCCATGGCTATCAGGTCAGTGTCTGAAGGTGGGAGCCTTGAATAATCAAGAAAAGTCTTCGAATTCTATGGGCAAAGTTAAAGCGATTTCTGTTGTTTTTTAGTGACTCGTGATTTTTGTTTCGGAAAGCATATACTTTGCTAAAGTTAAACTGATGCTGAAGACAATTTTCTTTGTTAATGCGCATTCGAAAAAGCTTTTCTTCACAGTCTTCGGAAGTCTCCGAGACTCTGTGCTCTCTTTCTTTCTCTATTTTGCTCATCTTAGCTGTTTTCAGACTCCTGTGCTCGACGCTTTCTCACTGGAGGTGTACGTAAGGAGTGTATCACATACTCTATCCTACGTACTTATTTTATATTTTCTCCACTAAAAAGCAAAAAAAAAAAAAAAAAAAAAATTTTTGAATAAAAAAAAACCGACTTCAAAAACATAGAGGAACTAAAAAGTAAAAACTAATTGGACATACTAACATACGATTTCCTACCCAAACGTATAAGACAAATTTATTTTACAATTCCTGTACAAAAATCATCTAAAGTAAAGACCCAATAAACACTGATTTTAATTACAATACGATGAATTATTTGAATACCTAACTAATTACATACGATCTCTTAATTTTTAATAACCATTTGAAGTCGGGGCCTCCTATAAACTATAAACTAACGTAACTGACAACCCACCAAATCCTGTGTTTAACACTAATTTATCAAAACGCAAAAGTCTTTAAAACTAAACCTACTCAGTTATGTCTGGTAGGGAACAGTATAGGAGGCTCCGACTTCAAATGGTTATTAAAAATCAAGAGATCGTTTATAATTAATTAGGTATTAAAATAATTCATCGTATAGTAATTAAAATCAGTGTTTATTTTATAGTTGGGTGTTTAGTTTAGATTATTTTTGTACAGGAATTGTAAAATAAATTTGATTTATACGTTTGGGTAGGAAATCGTATGTTAGTATGACCAATTATTTTTTACTTTTTAATTCCTCTTTGTTTTTTGAAGTCGTTTTTTTTTTATATGAAAATCATTTTGGTACAACATAAAATGTACTGCATTTGAAATACATTTGTTAAAACATTTCGTTGACATTACTTTATTTATACAATCACCTCAATAGTAAAATAATGAATCTGTTGCCAGAAAATTCATGAGACTAACATTTACATGACTTACATGACATACGCTCTCCTAGATGATGCTTATGTACCATGCCTGCATTAGGATACCTAAAGTTAATTTCTTTAATATTTAGTTTTCGTTCTCTCTTCATTAGAATAGGGTAAAGGAAAACCTTTTGAAAAAATGCATTTAAAATCAGATTTTGTCTGCAGTTTAAGGGATCTAGAAGCTAAGTAACTGTATGTGGCCCAATTCATAGAACTGAATCCCACTTGGCCCATACAATTCCGCTGAAACCGATCGATAAATCATGGTAGCAACTTCCCCGTTTAGGCACTCAGTAACGATTTTAGGTTTGCAAGTGCATATTCTACTACAATCAAACTCGCTTATAAAGAGACCTGATTTAACGAAGAACCCTTGTTTAATGGAGCTTTTAACGTTTTTTAATGACTTGATTTATTTACATGGCGGAATATTTTATATTTTAACGGAGCTTTTAATCTCTTATAATTTACTTGACACATTAGTTTTCCATTTTGAAGGAATATTTAGTGTTACTTACTGGTTTTCTTAAATTTATTTCACGGATTGTTTTACATTTGAATGATTTTAAGTGGCCTAATTTATTTATCTGTTTATTTTATGTTTTGATCATGTTTCATGTCTTGTTTGAAATATGCAGTGAAGTGGTAGGAACCTCACAGAATCCTTGTGTTTAACACTTATTACCAACCTTAACATGGTGGTTTATTTACATGTAAAGTCTTATGAAACAGCCTCCTCTTAGAAATAAATAAATTCTGCGTTGTTTCATTTAAAAGTTCATGAAAAAAGTAGTGTATGGTATGACCAATCAGTCTAGTTTCCATATAAATATGACCAAACATAGTTGGGGCAAACCTGATCAGGAAGCATTCTGAAGGCTACACAGCTCCTAAGTCACTGAATTACCAGGTTAGGTTTTCTCCAACTATAGGTTTGTCTCGACCAGCACTAACTCATCAATTCACTTTATCTACCAGTTTTTTTGGTACTCTCAGCTTCAATAAGATGACATCTGCCTCTCGCTCGGTTATTCACTATTCCTGACTGAGGAATTCTAATAAAAACGAAACTGCAGGCTCAGGATGTGATAACCGGGCTGTCTGGTATATTGCATGTAGTTCTGGGGCCTTAGCCCTAGCTTAGGAGCAGTAACTTGCTGCTAAATTACTAAATACAGTGCTGGCCAAATTATTAGACTAAAGAGTTTTTTTTGTTTTTTGTACACTATTTTCACTAAAATGCTATTTATTTTACTGTTAAAGTACAGTACATACTGTACACTGATTATTACGTTACGTTTAGCATAATTTAATGTTTGCAGGTGGCAGCACTGTCTGCTTTGTTTATGTTCTTTGTTTATCTACCTACCAGGAACATAACCTCAATCAGCTTAAACAGTTCTTTTTATTAGTGTTATATTTAAAGACTGTTATATTTATAGTTAGTTTTAGGTAATTAGTGAGTATGTGTATGTGAGTTTATATAATAGTGAGTATAAACAATTGTTTACCTCCTTTTTTAAAACGTTAAGAAATGGTGTAACCCTTGTGAAAAGTATGCCAAAAAGACTTAAAATGCTCATCAAGAACAAGGGAATGCCTATTAAATATTAGATAATTATTTCACTGTTCGTTAATGTGCCTATAGTTATGTAATCAATAAAGAATTTGCTTTTAAAACATTCTTAGTCTAATAATGTGGCCAGCACTGTAGGTTAACCAAAGTTCCCAATAGTAAGAAGGTAGGTTCTAAAACCCTGTAAGTTACCCTATTCCACTCTGGCTGATTCCTCTTTACTTAAATACGTCTTTTGAGGGCTCTTCCCCCATCGATCACAGCCATAATAAATGTTTTACTTACAGGACGGACCCTTCGAGTGGGATGCTACTACGCAAGGACATATCCTCGCCGCTTACTTTTATGGATACGCTGCTACGCAGATGCTGAGCATCCGCTTTGCGAATACCCTTCGTTGCAAGTACATCATCTTTACTGGTACAGTGTTGGCCTCTGGTAGTACGATCTTGATACCTACTGCGGCTAAGTATGACCCGTTTCCTGTGATAATTGCGCAGATTATCAGAGGACTTGGTAACGTATGTATCAACAACTTACGTCTCTTAGCATTCATAATGGTACGAGGCATGTTTTTAAAGTAAGTACCGTTTTGATATAAAAAAAGAACGAGTACAGATAGAGCAAAGAAATTAATTGCACAAAAATCTACCATCCTTACGCTATTTTTTGACATTGCTCCCGTGATTTTCCAAGCATTTGTCATAGCGTGGTACAGGTTTTTGTATACCTATTCATAGAAAATTGCCGCCTGTGTAGTCAGCCATGAGGACTCTTACAGGGCGTTGGCTGGGGCGTTTTTGAACATCCTCTGGTCTGCCCTCACCTCGCTCGCAACATCTTTCATTTGTTTCGGCATCTAAAGTCTTTCGTAGGAAGTCTGTGGCACAACAGCAATAATGAGCTCAGAGAACATGTTATCCCATGGCTGACTACACAGGCGGCAATTTTCTATGAATAGGTATACAAAAACCTGTACCACGCTATGACAAATGCTTGGAAAATCACGGGAGCAATGTCAAAAAATAGCGTAAGGATGGTAGATTTTTGTGCAATTAATTCCTTTGCTCTATCTGTACTCGTTCTTTTTTTTATATCAAAACGGTACTTACTTTAAAAACATGCCTCGTATATCTCTATCTATTAGGGTTCTTCCACCTAGAAGCGGTTATTTTCATGTCCTTGTTATAATTTACGAATGTTTTATGACTCACACATACCTGTAGGGGTTTAAATACTTTTCAGGATAGAGTTTAGCAAAATAATTAAAAGTGAAATTTCTATATTTTATTCTAAGTATCTCTAGTGTAAGTCTTAAGTACCCAACTGTCATTTCCTCACTTGTCCCCACTGTTAGTAAAAAAGGAAAAAAAATATTTCTAAGCCAAACACACAATAAGTTTCCATCTTTGAGGTTTTTATTTTAAAATATTGAAGAATTTAAGTTAAAAAAACTCAGTAAAAATTAAATTTTCATTCAAAATTTGTTTGCGCAATTATTTTTAAGTTGCTCCCAGATGTTACTGTCTTTCCCACACAACAGTTGCCTTTCCCAGAAACGCAACAAAATAATTTTTTTTTCAGAAAAAAGTGCAGTAATTTATAGCTGGAAAACTAGAAAAATATTGTAGCATATTTGCGTCTTTAATTCGTGGGAAATGTTTTGTTGGAATATGAAAGTATAAAACCAGATAAGATTTTTTTGCATCCGTCATTTCCTCACATCTGTTTTTACGGTTAAATAAAATAAAATATTGTATGAAAGTTGAATAAACTCAAGTTATTACTTCCTCGTTTAATAGCATTTGTATGCGAATTAACTCAACTATCAATTAGGCATAATTACTAAAATCCAATACAAATGAATTCGTCATTCTCTCACTAGTGAAGGGATGACGAATTCAGATGATTTGGGAGTGATGGGCATTTTGCGAAAGTGGGCCTCCAACCAGGGATCGTCCTATTTCGAGTCTAGTGCCCTATCCACTGCCACCTATACTTTCATTCTTGAACGTAACTATTACTTGAAAAAGTTTTGATAGATAGCACTTGAAACCTCTCGTTCACGGACACTCACAGGAGAACAATATTGGTCTGTTTAGGAATTTAGAAATGTGTAAATTAGAAACGGGTTTCAATTTTCGGACGAAAGTAGTAGTGTCTTAACGCACTTTCACTGTAGGGGAATTTGGGGCAAAGTGAAATATTTATGATAATCTACCTTTTTCAAAGACAAAATCTGAAACTTGTTTTGGATACTAACGAACACAAAAAATAATACTATATTTTTATAATAAAATTTGCATTGAAACATAATTTTTAGTTTTGTTATAAATTTGTATCTTAAAAAAAAGTTTAAAAGTTTCATTTCTTTTTTTTCTGAGCAAAGTGCAAAATTAAATATTTTTCTAATGAAATATTTTTCATGGGATTATTGAAAATGATTTCTAACCCTACGAATGAGTAGACGAAATAATGAATGAAACGATAATGAAATAATAAAGGAATAAATGAATAACAAAATTAATATATGAGAAAAAATGAAGGAGTGAAAAAATAGTGAATGATTGAGTAAATAAGTGAGCTGCAAAATGAATAAATGTCAATGAATTAATTAATAAATGAATACTAGAGTAATTCGAGTAGACCTATTAAATTATTCGAGTAGTTAACTATTTCACTATGCCCCATCCACTTCCCGGTAAATGAAATTTATTAATTGCACTAAGCATCTATATAAATAAAACAGAGAATATATATATATATATATATATATATATATATATATATATATATATATATATATATATATATATATATATATATATATATATATATATATATATATATATATATGTATGTATATACACTGTTCGACATTGAAAATGCAACACCAAGGAGGAGTGTTACGAAATTTATGCAAATTTTAGAGTAGACGTTTAGAGTAGAATTACCGAAGAAATTTTGTTTTTGTCTTGGAGGATACGTGTAACGCGACAGAATGCCAGGCCGCTGTCAACGAAGGCACTTTCAGCAGATAGACGATCTTACGAGGGGTATGGTGATCGGACTGAGAAGGTTTTGTCTGAGGAGGTTGCTCCGTACATCAAATCGCAGCTGATACCCACATGAATACGAGCACGGTGCATCGGCTCTGCCGAAGATGTTGGAACTACGAAATGTGGCAAGATTGAGGGGTGCAGGAGCAGCCAGAGTGACGTCAGAACGCGTGGATCGACGCATCCACCGACAAACTGCAGCAGACCCACGAGTCACTTGTTCCTCGATTCTGCAGCAGGTGCACGATACCCTGAATGTTCCCGTGTCAACCAGAACCATTTCCCGTCGTTTGGTCGCACGTGGTCTACAATCATGGCGTCCGCTAAGAACACTGCCATTGACCCCACAACATACACAGCAACGTTTAGTATGGTGTCGGACTAAAGCAACGTGGATGATAGAATGGCGAAATGTCGTGTTCTCAGATGAATCCCACTTCTGTTGTTCCAGTGATAGTCGCCGCATACGTGTGTGGCGTCGACGTGGAGACATCTAATCCGGCAGTAATTGTGGAACGTCCCACCGCACGACAACGTGGCATAATGGTTTGGGACGCAATTGCGTACAATTCCATATCACCTCTAGTTCGTATTCAGGGCACTACGATGGTCCAACGATACTTGGATAATGTGCTGCGGCCGGTGGCAATCCCTTACCTTCAAGGACTACCTAATGCCATTTTTCAGCAGGATAACGCCCGACCACACAGTGCTCGCATCTGTCAGCATGCTCTCCAAGGCACACAGATGCTTCCCTGGCCACCATACTCTCCTGACCTGTCACCAATTGAACATGTGTGGGATGTGATTGGACGCCGTTTGCAGACTCTGTCCCTGCCTCGTTCAGAAGACAAACTGTGGCAAACGGTTGAAAGGGATTGGAGAGTCATCCCTCTGTACACCATCCGCATCCTTAGTGACTCAATGCCTAGACGTGTTTCTTCGTGTATCGCTGTCCGCGGTGGTCCTTCATCCTTTACTGAGCCAACGCCGTTCTCGCTCAGTATTCTGCTTGCTATCTTCCAAATTCCATCACTTTCTGACCACTCCTTCTTGGTGTTGCATTTTCAATGTCGAGCAGTATATGTTGTGTGTGTGTGTGTGTATATATTCCCTTTATTTCCTATAATTCCACTGTTTACTTAGGATATCAACCAAATTTGGCAGGGAAGTACTTGGGTACTCGAAAAAGAACGTAGGGTTTTTTCGAAAGCCAAAAAAGAACCGAACCGTTCGAAGTTTAATTTTAAGACTCGAAAATGGCGTTTTTCTATCATATGAGGGTGAAAAAATGGTCGCAAAATTATAATAAAATGTCCAAAGAAACCACTGATGTTTCTGCATCAGATAAAATTTTTTCCAATGTTCCAAGGTAATTAGAACGTGAATTAAAACTTTTTAACTAATTTCATGCTAAAATGTAGGTAAGCCTTCAATTAAAAATTCATTGTTGATCACTTGAAGTCTTTCCCACTTAACACTATTCCCTGCAATGGCCCTCCATCGGTTCACTCCTACTACCTTTAAGTCCCTTTTTCTACCCTATCCAGCCATCTGACAGGGGTCTCCCTCTTCGGCGTTTTCCTTCAATGTTGGAAAATGTGACTCTTTTTGTGGGAAATGCACCTGCATATCGAAATATGTAGCCCAGCCACCTAATGCGAGATGCCTTTAAAACCTTTAAGATGTTAGGTTCACCCTACTTGTGTTAATACCTAAATAAAATATTATCAGATAGGTGATGCTAAATAGTGACTAAATATTTCGCCATTTTACTTTGCCCTGCTATTTTACTTTGCCCCGCTATTTCACTTTGTCTCACATTCATCTACTTTTGTTTTGAGTTATTATCTTTTATACATGAAATACACCGCCAGCTCAGTCAATTCCAGCCGAGGACTGCAGTTTCGTGCTTATTAGCACTAATCAGCCAGGCATAGGAGTGATTGAGCTGGAGGTGGAAAACCTCTTAAAGAAGGCAAGAGTGCCAAACAAACTGGTAGCTAATACAGAATTGGCACTGACCAGACGAGTGACCGAAACAATGGTTCGGTTCAACTCGAATATTGAAGGCACGGCAGGTATATTCAGTAAGTTACAACTGTACTGAACAGTAAGGTAACTTATTGAATATTATCTTTTGTGTATTCAATCGAAAATTGATTGCTATAATGTGTCACTTTGTGTGATTTCCCTCAATATCTACCACTATACTCCGTTTTTTTTTTCTTTACCATACAAACACGTTTTTTTTTCTTTGCAATTTTTCGTATGACGAATGAAAACTTTTAAAGGGGATCGTTGTGCCAGCATTTAGAGTCTTGACAAGAAACTGGATTCCCGAGGGGGAAAAAGTCAAGGTTTCTGCCTTTGTTGATGTCGGAAAGCATGTTGGAAGTGCCGTAACGGTTGTAGTCTCAGGACTGATCTGTAGCAGTTTCGGTATGGGCTGGGAATACGTCTTTTATACAGTCGGTAAGAATAGACTCGATTTTGGTTCATCTGTAGATGACAATCAAAATTTAATAAATGTTACCCTTAACAAATACATATTTTTAATCTTAATCCTCTTCTTCTGAAGTGTACATTTTCTGCTTTTTAGTTTATTTTCCTGTAAAAGTAAAGAAAAAAAAATGTACGGATAACCTAACCTGGCAGCATCGTAATACTGTGATAAGATGTGCGTAGTCTTCACAATGCTTCCAGGATAGGTTTGCCTCGACTATAGTAAATAAATGAATAAAAGAAAAATAAATATTGAAAAAAATAAAAGAAAATGAAAATAGAGATTTAATGGAGAAATGTGAATATTGTCTGTTTGTCTGCTACCTTAAGATTAATTTGTGAAAATAAAGAATTTTTAGTCAAATAAATGAAAAATGAGCATTGTCATAAACTTTCCTGAATGTCTTAAATGTTTTATAAAGAGGTAGGACAACGATGTCTCCCCTGTTTCGCCGATACGAAATCTCCCCTCTGTTTTTCAGCTTCAAGCATACCTTTTAATATATTAAACGGGGGAGGGAATTAGAAATGTCGGCGAAACTGGGGATAAACCACTAGTACTTCCATTAATTAAAAATTTTTCAAGATGTTTTACTTCAAGTTATCTAAGCAAAACAGGCCATATTTACACATGTCCCCGTTTTCCTTCCTAATTTACGAAGTTTGGCATTCGTGATATTCAGAGTTTTACAAACACTTTAACAACGTTTGCAGAAAATTAATTTTAACTTTGTGATGAAATAATAGAAAAAAATCATCAATAAAGCGACGATAATTTTTACTGCTTTTTGGTGCATGTATAGCGTTAGCATTTTGTTTATAGCATCTAATGCTGAAATTGTATAATGTGTCGAAAATTACACTGCGCACATATTTGCAATAATATTGTTTTATACTTTGCACTGTTTTTGAAAATTTCAGGCGGAGCTGGTTTGGCGTTTTCTTTGCTTTGGTTATTTTTAATATTTGAAAATCCGAAACAGCACCCTTTCATCACAAGAGCAGAGCTGAACAAGTTAACACCATTAGAAAGTCAATTAGTTCCACCATCTGTAAGTCCACTTAGCTATTCATTGAAGTAGGGTTTCAAAACGCTTCGTTATTTAACCCCCGGAGTAAAAAGGAAAATAGTTTTAAGTTTTACTTGTGTCTCATTTTGTCTGTGGCATTGAATTATCTAAACGGATGAACCAATTTGGATAATGTGTTTTTTTTTAAGGTGCCTTGATTGAAAGTGCTTTTAGCCATGCCTCACCTTTGTAGGACTTTAACTTACCGGAGATGTTATTTAGGTTACGTTCGATGAGCGACTGGTAGCTCACCGGTTAAAATAATGACAACAAATAATGACGTCACCTTCAATGCTTTAGCATTAGCTGACGTCACTAGTTGTCACGTGATCAATCTACTGGTCGCTACCGGTTGAGCTCGTCGAACGAAAGCTTAAAAACCGAATTGGCATTCTTTCGCAATACTGGTGGTAAAAACTTACTTGTGCATTTAAAACACTGGTACCAATCAAAAGAGTGAAATATTTTGCGCACGATGAAATTTGTTTGGAACTTCCAAGTTATACAGAACTGGAATTATAACCTTTTTTTAAAAAGTACGTTTTAAATACAATTCCAAGACTTTTACGCAATTGGTAATGATGTACTTGTTGTCAGATAAGGAGAAAGAAAGTCCAACTATTTAAAATTTTTATCTGTGTCATTTTTCTTTTTTTAGATATTAATATACTTGAAATTACGTTTAGTATATAACCGTGGTTTTTAAGAGGATTTTCAATATCACTTCTTGGTTCCACCTTTGCGACTTGCAAAACTTTGTAGTTCTACTAACTAGTTGTAGACAGCCAAGGATCTAGACAAAATTCTAGATTTAGGTCAATTTGCGCTAGATGTAAACCCAGATAAAGCGGTTTGACTGCATAGGGTCTAGTTCATCTGCAACGGTGGTCCAAAGTTTCTATGCTTACCTGTAGTTCCAGAAAAGCAATGGTTTTTCTCTGAAATCTAACTTCTTTTCCCCTTTTCTTGATGTTTCATTGCAGCATGAGCTAAATAAATGCACTCCCAATATAAAATAAATTCCTCTTCCTCAACATCGTGCTGATAAGCGAAGCAAAATGTGTCGAAAGAGCAAATTTTAAGCCAAAGCTTCAAATTCCAATGAAAACGTCATTGTTGATTGTCATTCTGGAGTCCTGGATAGTACTGATGACAACACCAGTCATGGATCTGGATAAAATTTTGGATTTAGAACAATTCCTACTAGATAGGCATAGGAGCCCATGCAAAGTGGTTTGAGTGTATGGGCTTCGGTTCGGCTGCAAGGAAGATCTAAATTTGTATGTTTGTGTTCAAAATTGCAATAGTTTTCATTGGAATTTATAGCTTTGGCATAATATTTGCACACACGACACAATTGGTGTTCAGTAGCGTAACTACGGGTTTGCAGCAGTGGCGGCATTTCGACTGCTTAAAAAAAAAATTAAAAATTGATCATATGAGTAGAGAAATGCTTTTATATAAATAAAAAAAAAAGTCTCGCAAGAAAAAGAGTTGGAGGTGAAAATAAAACAATCCTTCATTCTCAGAAAAAAAGGGGGGTGGGGGTGGAGAGTGCTACCCATGTTGTGAAATTCTATCCCGATTCATTGAGTTAGCTAAAGACTTATACACACTAGTTGCGCACCAGCGAACGGTGGTGGAGAGTGTTTGTATGATGGATGATTCCATTTGTTTTCGGGGAGGGGACGACATTGTGTCGGGTATAGTTTTGAAGCGTATAGTTTTTCTTAGACTAAGTATTTATTCACATTATAATAAAAAGTCCAATTTGAACAAAATATTGTGAGGCCTTAATTAGCGAATATATAGTACTTTTATTACTTTCTTCTATATCTAATATATAGAAGAAAGTATTGGATTCGTGCAAATTTTCGAATTTCGACGGATTCGAACGTTTTGAGGTGTGCTGAGTCCATTTCGACCATTTTTGGAAAATGTCTGTCTGTCTGTGTGTGTGTGTGTATGTGTGTGTGTATGTATGTATGTGTGTGTGTATGTATGTGTGTCACGTCTGTGTGTGACCAGTTTTTTGTGGCCGCTCTACAACAAAAACTACCGCATGAAATCGAACGAAATTTAGTACACATATGTGCCCCTATGTGAACTTGTGCCCATTAGTTTTTGGCGCGAATTCCTCCAAGGGGGGTGGAGCAATGGGACGTTTTTCGAGTTACGCGTGCTTGCTATTCCTCAGGAAGTTACTGGCGGAATCAAACAAAATTTGGTCCATATGTTGGTATTAACAGGAACAGGTGCTGATTCAATTTTGGTGTCAATAACTCAAACGGGGGTTGAGCTGTAGAACGTTTTTTGTCGTCAATTGTGACTGCTGTATCTCAAGAAATAATGAACGGAATGAAAGAAAAATTTATCGGCAAGTAGCCCTTAGTGGGTATAAGAACTGATTTTAGTTTTGTGTCAACAGCTAAAAGGGGGGTAGCGCAATCACCCGTTCTTTTTTTCCATTTTGAGTGCCCTATCTCAAGAAGTAATGCTACGTTCTGGTTGAAATTTGGAATATATGTGAATCCATATGTAAACAGGCTTTGGTTCTATTTTAACGCCGATCGCTCCAAGAGGTGTTGATTTTTTTGTTTTTTTTTTGCGAATAAAAATATTTTTATTAATGCAACAATAAGAAAGATAAATCGTAATAAATTGTCGTCTGCGTATTTCTCGTGATTTTAATTGTATGGAAATGATTGGAAATATTATCTCAATGATTTAAAATTTTTAACTGTTGCCATCTTATGTTTGTTAACAAATAAAATATTTGTAATTAATTCAAGCAAGGCTTTTAAAATAACTTTCAATTTTCGCTCTTTGCTTTGCTTTTGCAATAATTCAGACATTGGGATAGTCGTCAAGTTTTTGCATGTGTAATTTTGTTTTTGTTGGGAATATTGCTTCCTCGTCAAGCATGGGGAGGGATCAGAAAAAGGAAAAATATAGAAGAAAGTTTCGTGATGGCCACAACATACTAGTTTTTCCTGTATGTAAACGGTCGTGTTTTAAGTTATTTCAGATTAGCAATGTTTTTTGTATTTTCTTTGCTTTCCTAGTTATAATATATATTTTTAAATGCTTTGACTTTTATTTAAAAAAAATAAGTTTTTTTTATTTAGTAAGTGTGTAAATTATATTTATTGTACATTTTCCTATTAGTTTGAAACAAATTCTATTAAAAGTTGAACCTGTTTAAAAAATAATAATAAATAGATTTTTATAAACGGATCTGAAAGATTTTTATTCTCATTTGGTTCAAGAACGTACATTATTTATATTTATTAACAAACTGCAAATATTGAATTTATGTGAAATGGTGGGGGAGAACTAAAATTTTTGGGAAGGGAAGAATTCTGAATATGCCGAATGAAATCCCAATTTTACCGAACGATAAAATTCAAATTTGCACACATATACTAGTAAATACATAACATCTACTGCGAAGAAAAGTCGGGTATCATTGAAAACATTTTTAAAAATAGAAAATAAGAATATTAAAGTTACAACATTTTCTCCTAATTTGTCGAATCAACATGTCAAATGTCCCCTAAAAAGGGAGGTCACAGTGACCTCCGTTGACTTCCCATCGGGGTGACGCTGTGGGGGGAGGTGGGCGCAATATCTTAAGTTCGCCAGGGGTGCCAGACCCCCTAGTTACGCTACTGTTGGTGTTTCTGAAAAGTATAACGTTGGGGAGGGGCAATTTACTCTACGTTGTGAATACATTCAATTGGCTCGCACTGCAATGCAATTTGTCCGAAAAGATCAAAACAAAGTTTAATTTCAAAGGACAAACCATTGCTTTTCTGAAGTTAGACTTTCAACATTAGATTCCGTTTCAGACGATCTAGGGTCCATGCAGTCCAGCCGCTTTACAAGGGTTAACATCTAGTGAAAATTGACCTAAATTCAGAATTTCGTCTTGGTCCGCGACCCTCAAGGTCGAACCGTTTCGTAGTTAGCGAATTTAGTTCTTGTTTTAACTTTTTTTTTTTGACAGCATCAGCTTTTGATAAAACAGGTTTTATTAGAAACTGATTAAACCAACATTGAGTTGTTTCTGCAATTTTAAAAGTGTTTTTTTTCTGAAAGAGCATGCTTAGATTTAACCATTTTTTAAATACTTTGAAAAAGTTTAGTATTTTTTAAAAAATATTTTATGCGCAGATTCATTTTCATTTTTTACGCTTCTGCTTATAACATCAGAAGTCATGAAATGCCGTTCATTGATGCCATCAGCGCAGTGCGCAATATTTTGGCATTAGATAAAGATAAAAATATTATAGCGGAATAATACTTATGAATTTCATGTTTGCTTCAGAAAAGCCTTTATTCAAAATTCTCATTATGATTGCTATGAAAATTACCGCTTAATGACAAGTTTTTTAAAACAATGCGTAAACATTTAGCGTGGCCACGAAGTAGCGTGCCAAAGTGCATCACTTCTGACGTCATAAAGACCAAGCCTTGACATGATGAAAAATTAAATTATAAATAATAGTTGGGATTTTTTTTGCTAATTCTATCAATGACAGTGACTAAAAATAGCATACCTTTGACTGAAGGAAACAACCCTATTCACCCGAATTGAATGGCATGCTATGAACCGCGTTATCTACTAGCAAATGGGGTAGGTTCCGAAATTTTGAAAGTATTTTTTTCTGAAAGAGCATGCTTAAAAACATAGGATATTACCATTTTTTAAATAATTTGACAAAGTTTAATATTTTTAACAATTATTTTAATCTGTGAACATATTCAATTTAATTTTTTACGCTTCTGCGCATGACATCACAAGTGATGAAATGCCATTAGCGCAGAATGCAATATATAATTCGCTTCTTTACTCACATGCGCTGGCAACGATATGGCTGATAGCAAGCGTTTAGCGCAATGTTTAATTTGCTTCTGAATTACCATAATCTGGAAACGCAGTAGACAGCAAGCGTAAGTATTCAGCACGCCAGTGGAATAGCGTGCCATAGTACATCAATTGTGACGTCATAAAGACCACGCCTTATTTAAAAAATGGGACATTGAAAAATTAATTAAAATTTATACGTTTGGAAAAAAAGTTTTTCCTTGGTCCATGTTTTTATTATTATTTTTTTGCTCATTCTATCAACTTTAGTGACTGAAAAAGGTACTTTTGACTAATGGAAACAACCGCATTCCAGACAAACAACAATATTTATGGATGACTTTAAGATTTTTACAAATTCATAAGATAACTTGAAGCGATGTTTGTTCTATTTTCAGAGGTATCTTGTTGCAGCACAAGCAATACTGACATCAAAGACTATTTGGGCATACATAGCGATAGGAATTTCTTCTGCTTGGAATTTATATTTGTATTCGTCAGTTCTACCGTTATTTCTAGCCACGGTACTTAACTACAACATTGAAAAGGTAACTGACTTTTCGGTGCTTTCGTCTTAGATTTGACGCATCATTTTACTGAAATTATTATTTTTTAAATTAAATTGTACTTTATAGATTTTTTTCTGTTGCAGAATGGAATATATACTTCTGTGCCGTTCGTCTGCGAAACCATAATTTTTGTGGTGGCGTTATATTCTTTGGGTAGAGCAATAAGAAGCGAAAGGCTTTTGCCTGCTGTACTGTTTAAAATTTGGTCTTGTATTGGTAAGTGTACAGATTTAAAAAAAAAGATAAAAAACCCATCATCCTATTTCGTTAAAATCACAAAAGAGAAACACAAATTCATTTGCCATTTAGCTAATTGTAATTTTCTTTGGAAAATAAAAATAAACTTATTGTCCTTAACAATATCAATATCCATCTACAAGTACAATTTTTGGAGTTGGTACAAAATTTATCAATTGAAGCATGTTTAGAGTCATAAAAGATAGCATTATCTTAGTAACGTAATTCTTGCAAACAAATATTTTCTTGAAGAAGAAATTACTGCAAACTCTTGGTCAATCAAAATTTAAATTTGAAATTGATTTATGATTATGATGGTTATGTGCATCATTTTCATGCATATTTCAGAAATTGTGCATAACAGCAATGCTAAAACTTGCTTTTGTCGGATGATTTTTACATCTATTTCACATCGCCCACTTCGTTTCATAAGGGTTTTAAAATGATTACACACACACACACACACACACACACAAAAAAAAAAAAAAAAAAAAAAAAAAAAAAAAAAAACATGTAATTAAGCACATTAAATGTCACAACTTAACAAGAAGCTTTAAAATGGTTGTTAACGTTGTGACAACAATTTTAGTTTTAAAACGGTTGTTAACGTTGTTAATCTTGTGACAATCATTTTAAAACGTTGTTAAAACATAAAAACGTTACGTCTGCCTCCTGGGTATAAGACTACATTTTCCGAAAAAAAAAAAGAGAAAAAAAAGATCATTTTCCAAATGAAAAAAGTTGTTTTAGGTACCTGTTTCTACACCAGCAGATGTAAAAGACAGTCCAATGTTGTTCATTTTAAGTAGGCAGATTAAAGTAATTTAGAGACATATTCATCTTCAGCAGTATCAACTCGTTTCACTAGTAACGCAGTCCAAAACTACATTCGCCTCACCCACAAGGTAATTTCTCGTTGCGCAACTGGTAGATAGAATTCAATGGAATAGAACACAATCGATAGTGTTAAAGATGAATTTGAAGCTAAAACAGACTTTAAGAGAAACCAAGATCGACTTTCACCAGTCCTAACAAAATTTACACGTTAAATTAAAATAAATTTCAGTAGTTTCCCGATTTGTTCCATATAGTTGATGATAAATGTTATTTGCAGCATTCTTCAAAATGAAATTTTAAATACGCATTACCCACAAATTTAGGCAAGACTTGTACCATGAACACAAAAACGAAATTCAGAAACATTGAAGAAATTGATTTTTAAGCTGCATTGTATTTGCTGAATGCTATATTAAAATGAATATCTTTACTACATTAATAGGCTTACTGGGAGTTTTCATTTGTATGATAACAGTTACATTCGTTGGCTGCGATAGAATGTCGAATGGTATTCTTCTGATAGTTGCCTTCGCGGTAAATGGATTCATCACTGCTTGTACCACAATGATTCCGTTGTATATGTTCAATAATCTTGAAGGTATGTGGATTTCACTCATATCAACCTGCATTCAAAAGTCAAAACGTGTTATTTATCCGTTAAATGATTCTTTATAATGTGTCACAAAGAGTATCCCCAAAACAACTGTTTCTAAGATGAATCACACAAATAATAAAATAATAGTTTAAAAAACTAAAAAAAACACGCTTTCGTAGCAAAATGAACTAAAAAGTGAAAAATAATCTTTGGATGATAGTAGTTGACCAATCACTTAATTTTAATGTAACACAAAAAAAGCGTGGGGTGCTGTCTATTTACATTTTTGCTTGGACAACAAATGGAAGAAATTCAAGACAAATGATAAGAAGCCCCCCCCCACGCTTTTTTGTATTACATTAAAATAAAGTGATTGGTCAACTACTATCATCCAAAGATTATTTTTCACTTTTTAGTTCATTTTGCTACGAAAGCGTGTTTTTTTTAGTTTTTTAAACTATTATTTTATTTTTCTGTTTTTTAGTCATTTGTTAGAGAATTATCAGGCCAAGTTTTTTTTTTTCTGCGGTATATGAAAATTTGAATCAGATTGGGACTTAATTGACGAAATTATTTATAAAAGGAGTGCGAGGTAATATCTTAAAGTTAAGACAGGGGCATCCCGATGGGAAGTTGCTGTGAGTCATCGATGTATGTTTGCGGAAATCATATTTATATTACTTTGAAAATTTGAGATGCATTTGAATAAAAGTTTTGTTCAACAATGGTCTGATCAGCAATGAATTTCCAATTAAAGGCTCACCTAAATTTTGGCATGAAATTAGTTAAAAACAATTATATTTCATGTTCTAATTAACTTAGAACATTGGAACAAATTTTGTCTGATGCAGAAAAATTAAAGGTTTTTGTAGATATTTTTAAATAATTTTTGCGAGCATTTTTTAATGTATTTTTTAAAATTTTTCCTTTTTTACATTGTTGGATTTATGCCAAAATATTGATTAAAATTGGAGGAAACTAACAATTAAAAGAGTTAATTAATTAATTTGATTATAGAATATTGCAGTGTCATCAGGTCTGAAGTCGCATGCCAAATTTCAAAGGAATCCAATCGCAGGAAGTGGGCGAAATTTGAGTTGCAAGATTCCGTTACAAGATACATACATACATATATACGTACATACATACGTACATACATACATACATACATACATACATACAGGTGAAGCTAATAAAAGCGTGTTAAAAATGATAACAATAACAATGATAATGATAATAATAATATACAGTCTGACCACTGATTAGATGGAAAGATAAACATCCGGTTTACAGGCGGAAATGGCTGCATCATTAGTTCATGGACGTCAGCTTTTGAAGATGTATGTTAGCCTCTAAGTTAAGCCGAGATACACTTAAATGACACCCGTATCCAATTTTTACTTTTTCCTCTCATTTAGATCGGCTTGTCTTAACTGGACATGTGCCAAGTCCATATAGTCCTTGAGAAGACTGCACAACACAAGCATAAAACATACAAATAGTACTGAACATAAACGATTATCTTGGTTACTTAGGTAGTAGATTGGCATGGTAATTGAAAAAAGTAATTTAAGAGCAGTATCAAAGTTTTATTGAAAAATATGAATGAATCGGAGCGTTAATTAATAATACTGAGATTTTAATTGCTCTAATTTTTAATTTTAAAACTGCGTAAAAGTTAAAACTCATAGACGCAAGTATCAGTTACCCTGAAGCTTAGCCGTTTGCTTTCTAAACTTTTAACATAGTACCTCTATGTAGTATCAGTTAGAGCAAAAGAAAACATGAGTTACATGAAAAGACTCTGTTACCACCTGTATGCCTTGAAACTATACTGTTGGTGAGTGAAGATAATGTACCATATAGAAGATATTTTGAGAGTTCCTAACGTGTTTCCGAAGTGTATCGTCATTATCGTTGTTTGAATACGAAAATGTGATAAAAATCGTGTTTTAAGTGATCTTACAATTTCCTCAGCCGTCTTCAAATACGTAACTGGTTGTTTTCCTTCTTGTCGTATAAGGCTACAAAAAGCAATTATGTAACTTCACCTTCTCTGCTACTTTTGATGTACAATTAACGTGTTTACATTTGCCTCAAAAATAATGTACTCTGGAGAAATGGAAACAACAAAGTTTTTCATTAGTTCTATTTTTTTTGGAAGATCAAATTACGATGTAAATTATACTTTCGTGTGTATTTTACATAAACTCAACGTACATTTAATTTCTTTGTATGATTTTTTATTTCAACTGATTCTAGTTTACGTTTGGTGGATACATCGGCCTACGGGCAGCAGATTGAGTATCGTTGGTGTAGAGCGTCTCAAGCATCTAGATTGATTGCGTATAGGGCGATTACATACCTACATTAATCTCACGGGAAGATAAAAGAACTACACTGTCGTGTGCAGGTAAACGGCAATATCAGCAGAAATGAGTTTTAAAGATATTTGAAGAAATGTGTGGTAGATTCAATACAAACAATAGGAAAATGTTGGAATTATAGACGTTGTTTTTGCGCCTTGTTTTCAGCGGAAACCAAATAAGCGAGCTTGTACGATAAAGATAACGTACAATAGATGACAAAAAAAAAAAAAAAAAAAAAAAAAAAAAAAAAAAAAAAAAAAAAAAAAAAAAAAAAAAAACAGTTATTGCCTTTTACCTGCACACGGCGTTACAGTGGAACCTACCTCGATAACTCGACACCCCAAGGGAACATGAATACATGTCGACTTTAGCGGATGTCAACTTATTGAGGTTTCCTTATTTTAATTCTTAAAGAGTTTCTATATCACTTACTCACTAATGCTAACATTCACATGATGTAAATTAATTCTAGTAGATAAATTTTCTCTTTGCTCTTTTTTTTATGAAAAGTACATAATAAAATTACTTATATTGTTTGAATACCTCGTCAGGAATAAATCCCTAGTTTATATGAAAAGAGGTGAAAAAGTTTCTTGTCAGTCAGGATTGTTAAAGATAAAAAGTCCTGCTCACCACATGAGAACAGCATGTGCAAAATATCCTATAGTGCCTTTTTTCTCTAAAGGACTTCCATGGGTACACTTTTCCTACCCTTTCCTAGCCTTTTAGAATTGCACTAACAGCACAGAGTGTATTGGTTAACTCCCCTGGATAAAGGATGGAATTCTCTAAAAGAGCTTTCCAAAACAGGATTGACTGACCAAAAAAACCGCAGTGTAAAATTCTGAGAAGAGGTCAATATGAAAGAATGTTGGTACAAAACTCGGTCTCCAATAGCAATTGGATGACGACTTATAGGGGTTTCTGCAAATGCATGTCAAGTTAGAGAGATTTTTTCCCATTGGAATTAGCATTGGCCCAACCACAAGAAAAATAAGTATCGAGTTACCGGAGTAGTCAAGTTATCCGCTTGTCGAGTTACCGAAGTTTAACTATATTTCCATTTATTCATCAATTTCTTGGTCAAAAGGAAACATCCTGGTGTAAAAGGAAACCCAATTTTATTCGCTAATAATGTCATAAAAAGTCACATTTTTCACAGTCAGTTACTGTCAGAGAACCTTGGACAAAATGCGCATAATTTTGTCTTAATTCATGCAAAAGAAAGGGCAGGATCTAAATTTGAGACATCGAAAATATGTCTCCCTGTACCCCAAATAAATCCACACAGGGTTCCAAAAATTCAGGAAAATGACAAAAATAGCAATAGTTCTCTGAACAATAATCAAATTTGTATTAAATTGGAATGCGAGCATGCTGTCACGGAAGAATTTTTGAATAAAACCGCACTATGCAAATTAATGACGTTACAATCGGAATGCGTCATCTGCGAGGAGCATAAAACTGCATGTTTGAGAGCAAGCATCCAAGTTTTGCGATGATGATGAGGTAAGAAATCTGGGATAGCCATTTCGTAACTATGATCTGCAGATATTACTGCTTAAACAGATGGAGGGCTAAAGGCAACCAAAATCAGATATAAGTGTAAATGTTTGTCTGTGTTTTATAGACTTTGGAAACTATTTCTAACTGTAGATACGGCTCACAGGAAGTAGTAAAGGATGGTGAACCGCTACGATGAGTACCGATGACCAATAGTTGTCATTATTCTCACAACGGAAAAGAATCGCAACTCGAATTCAACCACTTTGCTGTAGAATTTATTAGGTTGATGTCAATGTCGATCGCGTCTGGCTTCACGAAGAGAGTATGTACGCGGGGCAAGAAACCATTTTTTTGCTGCTCACGTCACATCATAGAAGGGAACCGTTTTGGTGGTCAAATCAACATATCAACTAGACGGAGGACAATAGAGGATTATTCAGTTAATGAATGAATCCAGTTTTGGTCTATCAAGCAACAGTAAATGATAGGGAATCTGGAACCCAATTAAAATTCATCAAACATCCTTGAAAGAGATGCATACTGAGGCGCTAGTGTTTGGGTAACGTTTTTTGGATTGAATGCTGAGAGCTCTATGTCTTTCCACGTAGGGCCGTGAATGCTCAGGTCTCATGAAATCACATTCTTGATAATTACTGTCTGACAATCAATTACATGGAAAGACTAATATCCAGTTTATAGGCGGAAATGGGCGTATCTATTAGTTTATAGGGATGTTAGTTGGTTGTTTTCAGGTGTGCAATTTTGCCTCTCTATTATTTAGCCTTAGTTTTGGAAAAATGAAAATTTGCTCGTAGCAACATTTTTAAAATCTAAAATATATTCGATCTATATTCTCACGGCAAAAATTAATTGATTTGTTTATTCACAACAAAGTTTTGAGCTTACCATTTTGCTTTTACGTTCCTGAACGAAATTAAAATATTTTCTTTTCTTTTTCTTGTTTCCATACAAAATATATTTTTTTTTGAGAATGCAGTAAATGCATAAGGCACTAGTGACATTATAAAACGCGTGCATCAAAATCCCATTGTTATTTTCCCTTCTCCCCTGCTAGATTCATTCAGATGGAATCTTCTTTACTTGGCAGATTGCCAAATTACATACAATGCGTGGTCAAACAGTATGTGCCCCCTTTAGCTGGGGTAATTCGTAATGCTTTTACGCTACAGAACAATAACGTTAAACTAAATAGAGCTCACCTTGTAGCTGATTCTTTTCAGCAGAAAACATTCAGCCCATATTATATACATCTCGATCACCTGAATTTTCTCTTGTAGAACATGGGTCAGCAAGTAGTTTTAGTTAGGGTCCGGACACTTTTGAAAATTTTTCATCAAGGTTCAGAAAAAACCCTCATATTCTGCAACAAAACGTTAAAAACTGAAATCAGTCACGCAATTACTTCTACATGTGAAATACAAAAAAGAGTGATAAAGGTGGAGTATAAAGATATTGTCCCCTACGTCATATTTTTTTCAAAAAATTTATGTCTGTAATTTATTCTTTTAAAAGAATTTTAGCGGTCCAGTTATTGACCTTCCGCGGTCAATAACTGGACCGCGGTCCACCACTTGTCGACTGTTGTTGAAGAACAAGCTTGGAGTCCTTTTTGAGACTCATAACTGCTCTCACTCCTCTGCAAATTGTAGAATAGAAAAACCTGCTTGTGTTATTGATAAATAGGCATTCTTTTCTTCTTTTTATTTTGTTACGGGGCTTTTTTAAAGAAATTCTTAGTAGTAAGCAAAAAAGTACACTAAACAATGATTCGTATTTTTTAGGTTCAATTTGTGGTCTAACGAACATGTTTGGTGCATTGTCTGGAGTTGTGATTCCTTCAATGTATGGCATTTTGACACAAAAAACGGTAAAAATATAATTTCTTGTTGTTCATATAGGAAATGTTAATGTATGATTTGTTGTTGTAAACTCGTAGGATAAAATAAATTGCATATCTCCGCTAATTATTATCGAAGGATTATGTTAAATAGCCAAAAATAAAGACGGAAAGATTACGAATCCATCGATACCTGGTTCGATGGTCAGTTCACTGTCGTTCGGGAGAAGAAACGCGGACATACATACATACAACCATACATGCATAGATACATAGGTGCATACGCTCAGTCTTTAATTATATAAGATTGGAGCATGAAGAAAATCATCGAGAAGTAAAATCTGTTGCCATTTTTTTTCGAATATGAACAAATAAAATTCTTGCTTTTGTTTTGCGGCTTTCCTGTAATCGGGGCCTCTGGTCCAAGCTGAAAAAGGAACCGGACCTCAAAGACGGTTAAGTTAGGACAATAAGCAATCGTGATTGCTCAAAAATTCAAAATGTAATACCAAATTATATAGAATACTTTTCCGTGTCGGATAGAATGTGTTTGGAAAATTCCATCTTATATGGAATTCGACTTACCACGGTTTTTAAAGCAGATTTTAATAACGGCTAAGCCTTTATCCATGCGATCGATCACCGAATACATTGTTGACTGACAAGGAAATAAAACGCAATGATTTAAAATTTTTAGCTCTTGCCAGTTTCTATTTGTTAGAAAATAAACTAATTAAAATTGATTTTAATAGTATAAGGCTTTAAAAAGGGTTTTCAATTTTCCCTCTTGATTCTACAGTTGCGACTCAGTCGTTTTTTTTTTTTTTTTTTAATTTTTAATTTTACATGGCTTGTATTTTAATTTCTTAAAAGTATTTTAATATCTCTCATCATTGTTTGGAGAGGAAATTTTGCATGATGAGTTTTCTCCCTTTATTTAAGCCTGATTGTTGAATATACGTCACTTGACACAATTTTTATTTTCAAAGTAGACTGGGCAACGCAGCTAGTTAAATGTATCAATTTAAAGTTGCACTAAATAAATTCAAGTTTTTAAAATCAATTTCCATAATTTTTTTTTCTTCAGCCGTATCCCCTGTTTGCATATGATAACGAATAATAGTATTAACTAAATGCGTAATGATGTAATATTTAATTATAATATATTTTTAAGTCGTAAAATTACTTAAAATCGTATTTTTTTTTTACAAACTTGAAATATGAATTCATTTGGAAAATCAACAAGTAAAAACTTTTTTTTTTTTTTTGAGAATGGTGACATTTAGGGATGGTGATATTTTGGAAAAGTAACAATTTGAATGGAGCCATTTTGAGAAAGGAAATTTGACCGTACGCCATAATATTCATAGTTTCGTCTTTTGTATCAAACACTTTTCTTCGTTTTAACTTTAATTACAATTCATAATTCTAAAATTTATATCTTCTTTCAATTTTTTTA